>NC_051161.1:24641327-24913827 GCF_013339745.2 Dermacentor silvarum
CTCTTATTCCGTCGCTTTATCCAGAACTTTGCCTCCATCGCAGCTCCATTACACAAGCTACTAGCTTCCGGTGTACCCTTTGTGTGGTCCCAGGAATGCGAATTGGCGTTTGCACGCTTGAAGGACGCCCTCACCTCTGCACCTGTGCTTTGCCATTTTGATGAGGCCGCACCGACTCTCCTACACACATACGCTAGTGGCCGTGGTATAGGTGCTGTTCTTCTGCAACGCGACAACTCTTCGCGAGAGAGAGTCATTGCATACGCCAGCCGTGTACTCAGCGCTTCCGAAAAGAACTATACGATCACTGAGCAAGAGTGCCTGGCTATTGTTTGGTTGATACAGAAGTTTCGCCCTTATCTCCACGGCCGCCATTTCACCATCGTTACGGACCACCACGCTTTATGCTGGCTTTCCACGCTCAAGAACTTGTCTGGACGCCTGGGTCGCTGGATTTTACGCCTCCAAGAGTATGATTTCGAAATCATATACAAGTCCGGGAAAAAACACCAAGACGCCGACGCTCTTTCTCGCTGCCCGCTTCCTACGGCCCCGCTCGACGCCTCTGCAATCGCTTCGCACGTCACCAGTTCGACCGACACTGCTACGGTTTCCTCCCTGGCCTCTATGTACCAACTGCCTTTCGACGATGATCAGCCACTCGCCTCTCGTCAGCTGGCTGACCCGTACTGTCAACGCTTCATTGATCACCTCTCTGGGGCTTCTCGTCCACCTAACGCGCGCCTCCGTCGCCAGCTCGCACACTTTAAGCTGGACGATGGCGTGCTGTATCGCCGTATTTACCATCCTGACGGGCAACGCTGGGTGCCAGTTCTACCACGCTCTCTCCGACTTCGTGTCCTCAACGCCTTTCACGATGATTTGACAGCTGGCCACCTTGGGTTCCATAAAACCTATGACCGCATTCGAAGTCGTTTCTATTGGCCTGGCCTTTCTGCTAGCGTCGCCAGATACGTCGGTTCCTGCTCTCCCTGCCAGCGTCGCAAGCTCCCAACATCTGCTCCTGTCGGCCAATTACAGCCGCTTCCGTGCCCTGAAGCCCCGTTCGAGGTTGTTGGGATCGACCTTTACGGGACCCTTCCGGTCACTACTGCTGGCAATCGATGGATAGTGACTGCCGTCGACCATCTAACGCGCTACGCTGAGACAGCTTCTGTGCTTACTGGCTCTGCTTCGGAAGTTGCTCACTTCGTTCTTGAAGCCATTATTCTACGCCATGGTGCTCCTCGTGTACTGCTCAGTGACCGTGGAAAGGCGTTCCTTTCCCAACTGCTAAACGAAGTTCTTCGAGCCTCCGGCACAGCCCACAAGACAGCTTCTAGCTATCACCCCCAGACTAACGGCCTGACCGAGCGGTTTCATCGCACCCTTGCCGACATGATCGCCGCTTATATTCAACCAGACCACAAAAACTGGGATGTTCTTTTACCATTCGTCACTTTCGCCTATAACACGGCCGTGCAGCGCACAACTGGCTACTCGCCATTTTACCTCGTTTATGGACGCTCCCCTACTTTCTTTCTGGACGTTTCATTCTTCAACTCCAAGGCTAATACCTCTCTATCATCGTGCGAAGAGTACATTTCCCGACTCGACCACTGTCGCCAGCTTGCTCGCCTGAACACAGAGGCCAGACAACAAGACCGGAAAAATATTTACGACGAATGCCATCGCATTGTATCTTTTCGACCTGGTGACGAGGTCCTGCTCCTGACTCCTGTTCGCACCCCTGGCTTATGTGAAAAATTCCAGCCACGGTTTATCGGGCCGTACATAGTCCTTGGACAGACTTCGCCTGTCAACTATCGCGTCACTCCTCTTGACGCCCCCACAGACCGCCGTTGCCGCAATACCGAGGTTGTCCACGTCTCCCGCATGAAGCCCTTCACGCGGCGTGCCTCGACACCTTGACGGCCGGCCAGGATGGCCGCTTTCACGTCGGGGGGAAATTAGTGTGGGCGTTTATTACGCACATCTTCCTCATCTGTATGTTATCATCATCATCCTCACACTTCTACCTATCCTCCTCTTCGCCTGTATATGTGTTCATCATCATCGCCTGTGTGCTGCGCTGGTTCGCTGACGAGCTCCCGGGCCTAATAAACGTCGTTCCAACCGAGACGTCACAATATAAGGACGAGGCTGTTTTTACCGATGTGCCCTAATTGATCGAATTCGAGTAGCTAAGTCGGAACTAAGAACTAACCTACCAAAATAAGCGTGAATTTTGACATAGGGGCCTTTCACACATTTGAGGTTCTCAAGTTTTTCAGGCCACTAACGTTCTCTGCTGCTTTGCGTGCACTGAATATGATGTTTTCTTTTTTTTCGATCGTGAAGAAATAATGTGAACTCTTAAGAGGTTTCAAGGAGCGTGCGTTTCTCCGCACATGTAGTATGATATTCAAGGAGTTTTGCAACACCTTTTGCTGAATTAACGGTTTAGTTCTTTCATTCCAGGTGAAAAAAAAATATCACGAGCCATTGAACTCTGTAAACGTGGATGACCAGCGAAGTTGTTAAGCACGTAGACGCGTTGCTCCTCGGGAGTCCGGACAATACGCGGCCTCCCCATTACGACGACACAAGAGAAGGGAAATTCAAGATGGAGAACGTCAATTTGTCTTCTTTTCTATATACATTCGCATGGACGAAGGGACCGCCTCCCCGATCGGGAGACGGTCCCGTCGGGGGAAACTAGACACGCGTGACGTTTCGACGGCACCGCCGCCACGGGAGAGCGGAAGGAAAGGGAACTAGATACGCAAGCGCATGGAACGCCGACAAAGAGAGGGCGGTATGAACGTAGACATGGCCGACGCAGTTCGCACAGCGGCAAATCTTTGATAAACCTTGATTATCTATCTACCTGGGAGTCTTGAAAATGGTGCCTATTGATAACCAATGTACTCAAAAGGCATATCCGAGGGACGCCGATGAGCCAGCTGTCGAAGAAGACAACAACGAACGCGCGAGCAGTATTTGTTGACGCAGAAGATAAATTCCTCGGCCCTTCCACTCCTTGAAGATGAATGATAAGCGAAGCTTGTCCCTTTGTATACATAACAAATCCCATTGCCATCAACTTTATGTTTACTCGAATGTGCCCTTGTGATTAACGAGATATGCATTGTGTGAATACTGGGGACACCGATAAAGGCAAGTTAGCAGTGAAACACATGTTTATTGAACATCGGAAACTTCACCAGTCAATTTTTTTGCAAGTGAACAAAGTAGCCTTGTGATCGCTATGGTATATTGCAAGGGGTTCGGCCATTACGGGTGATGGTCTTTACGGTAATCATCACCGATGAGGGACAAGTTGTCGACCCACAAACGCTGGCATTAAATGTCTCGAGTTTGCTCGGCGGCGTGGTTAGCAGCATCCGCCCTGCATTGCCGCTTGCGATTCTTCAAAATTAAATTGCTTGAAAATTAAATCTGTCCGTCGCTTAAGACCAATAATGGCTCATACCCCCTTAAGCAATGGCTCATACCCCCGTAAACGCGCCTCCCCATTACGACAACAGAAGAGAAGTGAAATTCTACGTTGGAATGATGAGCGGGAACGGAGCCAGCTGTGGAAGGAGATGGCGACGCTCGAGCCATTGCCGATGATGATAGTTTCTGCGAACAGACACAGACATTCAGGCTGGACATAGACAATATTCGCTTGTAAAATGCACGAAGCCCTAGCCACAAACAGCTTCGCTCAGAAAGACTTAGATGACAAAATCAGGGCTTAGGGTTCCGAAATATTTTTACAAATTTGAAGGCTAGCTGTTTACTTCTTTTTTTTTAGTAATCATTTATTCCTTTATTCTATTCAAGTCATGCGATATATTCTAATTATTCATTCTCATATGCGTATACATTCCCACATTTATGTTTGCATTATTTTATAAATCTCCTTTCTCATTGTTATTTCAAAGTACCCGGTTCTTGGCCAATCCCCCAGAGTGGGTATGTGCCACTAACTGCAAGGCTCTACATCTACAGCTTCGCTGTAAGAATAGGTGTCTATACGACAAATGAATGCGCACCCTTCGATGCATTTCTTTCGCGTCCCCCGCTGTGGATTCTTTCATTGGCTCAAACGTCTCAATTCACCCATGGTAAGTGCAGCTGGTAACATCAGGTATTTCCCGGAATTCATGCGTATCAGTGTATCAGTCTGTTTTCTTTTCTCTTTCGTTCTTTTTTTTTCTTTGTGTTTGATGTTGTTTAGGACAAGGCCCCACACACGGAACATATAAGTTTTCCTTACTTAAAAACGACATCTGTTTTTATACTTACGTAGATGCTATCACACGCTGCCGAAAATTATGACGTAGCGGGTTGGTGATTCTGCGACATGGTAGTGGCGACGCTGCGGTCTTTCGTCTTTGTGATGCTTTGCGGCATCTAAAATTTTTGATCCCTGCAAGAGTGACTTATACTCACTATTTCCTAAGTGTAATATATAGCCTACAATTCATTTCAGTTATCCCAGAAAATGCTCATTTAATAATTTATATAAAATATGCGTACGAATGAAGCATAACGAAGGAAAACAAACAAGCTTACTGTATTTCACTGCTCACTTCTTTAGTTCATAGACGTCCCGCCGCCAAAGTAACTCTCAACATTTGCGGCCTGGCAACAAACTGCGCACAACAAGCTCAATCCAGAAAGGACGGGTTCGGGAAGCTCCCTGAAATGGATGCCGAATGATTGCCCCCACGGGACTCCGGGCGCCACCGCACAGCTTGTTCTGCTCGGTGCACTAATGGATTCCGGGTGACACACGAGTTTAGCATTGCGAAAAGTTGTTGTCCGTTCTCTTTTCTCTTTTTTTTTTTGTACGCCTTTCATTTGGTGCTCTCACTTGGCAAGCCGCACTAGCGACACCACATCAGTGTCTCTGTTCTGTTTACTCGCTTTACTAAGTACAAGGGCATCCCGGGTAAGAAGAAAGACATTCAAACAAAACAGCTGTTTTCCGAGCCTTCTTGGAAAGCCTTCAAAAGCACACAGAGCTTTCTTCGATGCTTTCTTACTTCCGCTACATCTCTCTTTAAGTGTTACCTCGTTGTTTATAGATCATTTTTCTTTAGGATTATTAATCCGCGAAGCAAAAGACAGCGTTTCTACCTAGTGACGCACTTGCAGAAGCACTGCGGTGTTACCGCAGCCGTGGTTTGTACCCAAAGTGGTGTCCTTTCACTCGCGCGCATATCCCGGAACCCATTAGGGCGATACCGCGATTAGTGTTGAAGGGTACGAGGATAAAAAGCGCTTCGCGTCGCTCTCCTATGTAAATGAAGTGAGTCATGCGTTTCCCGTCGCGACCTTTTTAACGACGAGCGAGCGCGGCGCACAATGAACTCAGGAAGTCATTTGGTTACCGCGACGGTCGTTAAGGGAAACAACATGACCGACCGACAGGACGGTACGGCAAGCCATACGGCATGTGGCTGTGGCTTGTTGGAAGACACGTGGTGGATTTCTTTTGCGGCATGCTAAAAATCCCTCCTAGCACGTGCTATCCGATATGGTGCTCGCTGAAATTCAGCGAGTATTCTGAGAATGCAATACAGAACCCCGTATAGTCAAAAAAAGTTAGCGTGAAAAACGATGATCAGTGTGCGCAGACAACTCCTATTATGATAATTCTTTGAGCAGAAACCCCATCACACAGAGGGTGAGCTAAATGTGCTCTTATTTAACTGCTGCTCCAAAGTCTCAGTACTGAGTAAGTAAACAACTTTTGAAATGTTCAGTGCAGATTGAATCGATCTGCCTCGTTCACAGTAATGCTGCTTAAACTACTTTGTTGTCTGTAGCACATCTAAGCAGCACAGGGCTCATGAATTATGTTACGCGCTACAAAAACCGGCAAGATTATCGCTCAAATAAAAAAGGGTGCTGATTTATGCCTAGATCAAATAGAAGCCCTTTTATTCAGACTTTCTTTCATCTGCAGTTTTCCTTTAAATATTTTCATTGTGTTCTAAGTTTTACGTTTTCTGTGCGACATAACATATGTTGCGGATGAAAACATAGTCATTAAAGCTCCTGGTATTGACGGTAATCGAAATCACTGAAGCCGAAACGATTAGGTAACATCGTGAAATTCAAGACGCATTTACAAAATCACGTTCTGCTCTCTTATCCCTAAAGTTTCCAGAGGCACCAACATCACCACCAAGAAGCATCTGCAGCAAGAAGATGGCTCAAGAACCGACAAGAACGAACGAAACCAAAGAAGCATTGAGACCTTAGAGACACTTAGTGGGAGCCTTACATTGCGGATCGGCTCATTTATTTCTGTGTCGTGGCAGCAGCAGCATCAGGTGACAGCGACTCTGCTACATACACAATGTTTCACCTGCGATGTCACCTGTGCGAAGAGAAGCAGTGGTCCGGGGATTATCATTCTGGTTAGGTTAAATACTAGTCGCAGTACTACATCACAGGCTGCGGACTTTCACTGCGGCTATATATGCCATGCACAGCACACAACTGCCAAATGCTCGAGGTCTCAACGATATCCGAGGAAACCAGCGAACCTCTACTGTTTGTCACGAACGTGTGAGTGGCAGAGGTTTGAGTATAAAAAAAAACCGCATCGGTTTACAAGGTGACTGAATGAATCAAAACGCGTGAGTGGACGGGAGAAGAAATCACGTGTGTCACAAGAAGGCAAGTGAGACTTACTTAAAACGACGTGTACAAAACCGAAAGGTCTTGTACGCATTGTTTCAAGTAAGTTTCACTTTCCACTAACGTGAGGTCGTACTAGCAAGTCGTTAATACGCTTGATCAGTTCACAACATAGTTAGGGAACGCAAACAGTCAATGAAGAACCGTTGTTAGGAATTTAAATTTTTGTGAACTAGATTTTTTTGTGAATTCTGGACACGTGCTTCACAGTTTTTATTGAGTGTCTCTCGAGCCTTGCCATTTTCGTGACGCCTCGTGATGCGTAGCCGAGGATTGGAAAGGGGCACACACAGTCAACTTATATTCGCGGCACCGGCGTGTAGCAGGCCCAAACCACGTGCTTTCCTGTCCACGCCGCGCTATTATTTGCCTAAGAAGTATCGTGCAGCGTTATAGAAAGCAAAGGCTTGGATCAGTCGTTGAAGAGGGCGGGTCATCGGTTAATCGTACGTACTGCTTGTAACTGCTGCGTTTAGCCGCCCTGTAGGGAAATTTTGAATCGATCGACTGCAGGCACTGCAGCAATGTTGCGTAAAGCGAAGCCATCTTATTGTATATTTGAGTAATAAGGCAGCAGAGGGCTCCGAGTGTCGGTTCATAGGCCACTGACGAACGACCGGCCTTCCATTATCATCTGCTCCGAAAGCGGCCGGTCGTCGAGACAGGCGGACGCTGTCGCGAGCGACTGGCTGTGTGCGGTGTATAGCTGGGATGGCGGAAGATGCAGTAAGCACACTTTATAGTCAACGAAGAGCCGCGACAGAGAATTCGAAGCCTGTGGTGTTAGAAATACACTGCCGTATTATCCCACTCGATTTAAGGACGAAAAACGGGCGGTGTGTGATGTTCCGTGACTGGACTTGTCGTACGCATATTCTCGTGGACGAAGACAACAAAAATGGGCGATTGGGCACTATACGTTAACAATTAAAATGCCGAATCTCTTGAACCGCTGCTTAGGTCTCACTATTATTATTATTATTATTATTATTATTATTATTATTATTATTATTATTATTATTATTATTATTATTATTATTATTATTATTATTATTATTATTATTATTATTATTATTATCACAAGATATAACCACCACTCAAAAAAAAAACAGAAAATAAAAAATGGAACAAAGTTTTGCATTTTGCAGGCACACAGAGCAGCAAACTGAAGTGCTGGCGACCTGGTTTACCTGTAGTGCCTCACACTAACATGCTGCCGCACTTGAAAGAGAGAGAAAAAGGTTTAATATAAGTCGGTGAGGTTAGCCCAGCGACAGGCTACTCCAGGTGAGATGTTGAGGAATTAACGAAAGGAAGTGAGATAAAAAAAAAAAACCCGGCAGATCCCACGCACCATGAGAATCGATGTTATGCGAAGCAGAGGGCGGAGGGCCTACCATGTTAAAGAAACGACCATGAGAGCACGAAGACGTAGGCGGCTCTTTCATGACCTACATGACACGCATGTCATGAGTCCTCAGGAGTCCCTTTAGCTACACCTAAGAGACCTTAAGGCGAAAGCCTTAGTCATGCTCATGACTATGACTTCTTCCACCACCCTTTAGTGTTTCATTCAATTAGTACCGACGTCCGAACCCATATCAGCGGTTTTTGAGTGTTAATCTTTTTCGCTGAGTCATTGTCATTTTTGGTCAGTCATGGTCATGACTATGACTTCTACTAGCCTCCTCTAGTGTTTCCTTTACTTAGTACCCACGTCCGAACCCATTTCAGTGGCTTTTGAGTGTTAATATTTATTCGCCGAGTCATTGACATTTTTGCTGAGTCATGACCAGGTCAGTTCATGACTATGATTTTTACTATCGTGCTTTAGTGTTCCCTTCACTTAGCGCCCCCGTCCTAACCCATTCCAGTGGTTTTTGAGTGTTAATCTTTTTTCGCTGAGTCATTGTCATTTTTGTTGAGCCATGCTCATGACTATTACTTCTACCAGCATCCTGTAGTGCTTCCTTGACTTAGTACCCACGTCCGAATTCATTTCAGTGGTTTTTTGAGTGTTACTCTTTTTCGCTGCGCCATTGTCATGACCTACATGACACGCATGTCATGGCACGCATGCCATGAGATATCATTTGAGTTCGCCATATTCTCTTGTCATAGTATGTCAATTTTGGTACATATCAAGTTAACAAAACGAACGTGAGAGCACAAAGTCGTAGGCGGCTAGATAGATATATACGGTCAAAGTAGCAAATGTTCGCCAGGGAATGCTTCGCATTTAAAATGATAAAAAGCGCGCACACATTGATGGGCGTATGCGGACGGAACACACTACCACGACAATTCATTTACAGAGTCTCACCGAGGCCTGCATCAAGCAAGGAATGCTGTAAGCGTTTCAGTGGCAGTCGTAAAAGATAGCTCCACTGGATCAAAGGCCACAGCCGTACCACCGGCCCGTGAAGACCATGACGCGTTCTTCACGCTTTATCGGTTTTCTCAGGCGAGGCGACGTCTTGCCCTGAATGATGGGTTCTGAGCGCCTACGGAGACAGAGGGGCCGCATTTCTCGCGTCCGCGTCTCTCACGGGAGATGGCGACTCGTCTGAGCGCGTAATGAGTAGGTCGACGAACAGCACCCATGGATAAGTCCGCCTTGACGGCGCCTTTAGGAAAGCGACGTCCCGATAAACACGTCAGGAGAATCGCCAGTTATCTTGAAGGGCACACCGTTGTTCTCGGCACGGATCGGGGAGCAAAATTCCCACGGCGTCGTCAGGCTGATCTCTTGCGGATTTGTTGAAGGGCCACTTGTGGGACATAACAGCTATTTATCGCAGTTGCCGTGGTCGGAAGCATTTAATTCAGTTATTTACCGTTAAGGGGGCGCGCCACTGGCGGGTATTCACAATGGATAAGGTGGATACAAAGAACGACTAAACGCCACAATGGTGATTACAGATAAGGATTGCAGCATACAAATTACATACCGGTGAGCTTTTTACTAAAAAAAAAAAAGCAAATAAGCTGCAAAGAAAAAGGAAGCAAGACAAAAGAATGAAGTAAGTATGAGTAAAGCCAAGTTCTAAGGGTTTACAATTTTGCTAATTTTCCGTGTTAATAAAAATGAAAAAGCACTCACAACAAAAAGAAAGTTGCACAGGTTTCTTTGGTCAAAATGTTGACGGGTAAAATAACCCCTACACGGGATAACCCAGTGTGCGCAATTACATTGTGTTATCAACCTTAACACGATTTAAAGATTAACTAAAAAATCAGCTTTATCCATATCACTTCAGAAAAAAAAATAAGACGAAAGAAAGGTAGGGAGACATACAGGCATAACTAATGCAAGTGTTTTGCACTTTCGGCGATAAGCAAACCGTACGTATAGAGCACGTATTAAAACAAAAACCGGATGAACTATGCGCCAAAAGAACCGCGAGGGCTGACAAACGTAAAATGCATAGCAAATGAGATAGCTGGGTCTTCGGAACGTTCTCTAATGACCGCTCGGCGGGGTTACGAGAACGTAATTGCCTACTGTATACAAGTGACACAGAGGCTGCGCTGGGATAACGTAGAGACTCTATTCCATGGCTGTTCCTCTTCACTCTTACGAGGGAGGCTCCGTCCGCATAATCATCGGCATCGGCCGACCATGAACTGGTGAATGATAAGAACGGAATAGAATCGAGCGAAAAGAGAGACGAAAAGAAAGAATAAACTTTATTGTTGTTCTAAAAATGCTTCTCGTTGAGAGCAGCGTGGTGTCGCTCCGGACTTCCTTCTTGTAGTCCATGGCCTCCGCGGAGACAGCCGCCGTGCAGGCTCCGCCTATAAGGGCAAGCTGGTCCTCCGGGACTGGGCTTGTCAAAACCGCTTCCCACTTTCCAATGTGGGAGCGGTGGGAGGCGCCTAATTTTCCCTAACTCGTTCCATATTCCCTCTCAGAAGCCATCGCTCTCTGCACAGGCTGCCTACCCCTGCCATGCCCAAAAGCCAGAAGACATCTCCCTTTTCGTATTCATTTCACTTCGCAGTGACCTTCCAGTGACCTTCCAGTGACCTTCCAGTGCCCTCCCTTGTCAACTGAAGTGTACGGCATGCTAGGTGTACAGCCGGGCAAATATCTCCAGCATATGTGAAAGAATGCCTCTTTCTCCTTCCACTGGTACCTCCTTGTCTTCACTGAATACTAGCATAGACAAGCCTGATCTTTTATATATTTTTTTTTTGGGGGGGGGGGGGGGGGGAGGGGGCAGGTAGCTCTAGGGCATCCTTGCAATCAGCTGTAGCCGTCGTCTCAGTGTTGATGCTCATTTGCATGCCCCGATGCGCCATGCTTGTATTCCTTCAGCCTTCTCCCAGCGACAACCTTCTAAAAGTATTTTTTTTTCTTTTTTTGTCTCTCCCTCCGTTGCTGCGCCGCCCCGTCTGGTACACGGTAATCTTAGCGCTTCTTTTATTCTGCGCGCGAACAATCTTTTGTATCCGAGTTCATGCATTACGCCAAACACGCCCGCGGCTAACTAATCACCACCCTTGTTTGTAAACATGGCTTCATAAAACGAGGGAGAAGCAATTATGCCATAAATTAGGAAAACGTGGTCGTGATGCCCTTGGGCGAAATGAAAGACGAAGTGGAGATGAAAGATAATAATATAGGCGCACTGCATGTTGTTAAAAAATACTAAAAAACCTGGAGCTGGTGTGAAATGATTAGTATAAGTAGACGGTCACATGATACAATTGGGCGTTATTATGCGCCAGGATTTCATACTTTTTCTCAATGATTCGCGTCAATTGTTTCTCGGGATCTTATCAATAGATTCCTATAAGTTCAAATAAGCAGCACTAAAGCCGGCACCGAGCATACAATATTATTCATGTGTTATGAAATGTCAAATACACGGGGGAAATTGAATACTTATAACAAGTAGCAACAAAGCAAGAATATTGTTAAAAACACATTTAGGACCAGCCAACTATGGTACTAATCACTTTTTATTCACTCACAGGTGCTTAGTATTGGGACTATAGAGCCCCGTTTCACCCCAATCAGGCATCGTAGTATCACGTAATTAGGCGTAAATGGTGATCAACTTTGTTTCCATCCGTTAGCGTCGTATTCCGGCGTGATGCAAAGTGCATCGGCGCATTTCCCAGAGCCTCGCCCCGAACCAGCAATTCCAAGTAACGGTTCAGTCCGGCTACAACGTGAATGCAATGAGATCCCGCAACCATTCTGCCAGACTGTTAGGCGTTGCCCACACGTCCATGAGGCTGAAACGAACGGGCAGTAGGCGCTCGCAACGGGTAGCCATAGAGGCGGACGATTATGCCCTGAGACGGCAAGGATATAGAATGGCGCCGTAGTCAAAGAGCAGCACTTCGGTGTTGGCCATCCCCATTGGTACGACCGCGCCCCTTTCCCATTATCGTGCACTTTTCCGGTTGTGCACATGAAGAGTGTGGGGGCTACTGAGAGACCGCCAGGTAAGATTCATCACTGGCAATCGGGCCAAAATGGGTTCCTTGCTGCTTTCTGCCTCCATTCACAAACAAAAAAAAAAAAGGCGCGTGTATGTCTGGCCGTTCCTTCGCCAAGGCGTGCTCCACGATAATGGCCCCAGCGTCATAAGCCGGCGCACATCGGGCATCCTCGAGAGACCGGTGATATTTCGCTGATGTTGCGGCTGGTAGGAGGAAGGCTGCGATAGGGTGGAAGAAGGAATATTGGTCTGAAAATAGACTGGCACGTTTTGGATTGCACCGCCACATTTCTCTTTTCGGTCTTTCTTCCTTTCTTCACGAGCTGTTTGTTCACCAGACGAAGCTTCACTGGCGACTTTCTTGGTGGAGAAGCAAGGTTAAATATGACGAGAGTAATCTCTCCTTTTAATGTCATCCTTTGTTTTCTTCAGGTGGAATGAGGAAAACAATTAGGATGATGATAATTATGACGATGATGACAATGACGATTTATTGGCATCCCCTTTGAAACCGCGCGGTGATAAAAAGTCACCTAGCATGCTTGAGTTAATAAGGTATGCTATACATGCTCTTTAATTCTAGCACTTTGCGTACATCTTGTTGATGTGCGCCGTTTTATGGCGATAGCAATTATATGGACACTTCAAAGCGGATTTCCGGCCTCGCCGTGAAGTTCCGTATGACGTGAACGTCGATGAAATCATCACCACGCGCCAGACGCCGGACGTCCGAGTGAACGGGCGCGAGGGACGCGCGCTTTCACGGGGAACGAACGCACGGCGAAGAGCAAACGCACGCTCCGCGCCGTGCTCCCTGAAGGGCTGTAGAATTAAGCGTCTCTTTCCTCCTTTACAATCACCATATATTATTGCGATAGCAATTATATGGACACTCAAAAGCAGATTTCTGCCGTCGGCGTCGCCGTCGCCGTTGCCGTCGCCGTCGCCGTCGCCGTGAGGTTCCGTATGACGTCATTTGGAGAAGAAATCGTCGCCGCGCGCCGAACGCTGTATGTGCGAGTGAAAGGGCGCGAGGGGCGCGTCTTTCACGGGGAGTGAACGCACGGCGGAGAACAAACGCGCGTTCTGCGCCGTGCTTGCTTAAGGGCTGCAGAAGTAGGCGTCTCTTTTCTCCTTTACAATCACCATATATGTAGAGCAAACGCGCCTTCTTCAGACGCGTGAGAGGCCGTGGGAGAGGGGGAGGGAAGGGAGGCGACGTTTAGCTGCGGCACCAAGTGCCTATTTACCATATCAGAGGCTCCAGCAACAGTCACCAACGCCGCACGCATTTTGAGCTAACGCGGGCAAAACGCCGATGGCGTCGACAACAGTTCTGCGTGTTGTTGCTACCAAAGCCGCTCACCTTACTTCGTATGACATTGCTGTGTTGCTATCGCATTCATTGCTTCGCCCTTAGGGCGAAACTGTGACATTTATAGAGTAAACGCGACTTCTCCCGTCGTGCGAAAGGCCGTGGGGGGACGGTAGGGAGGGAGGGGAGGCGACGTTTAGCTGCCGCACCAAATGCGTATTTATATAAAAACGGTGCGAGGCGAGAAGGTGGGTAAGACTTCCGACGCTGCTCGACGAGTGTCCCGTTCTGTTGGCGCTGAGCCGTGCTCCCTCAAGGGCTGCAGAAGATAGCGCCAACCTTTCCCTTTCCCTCAAGAACCACTTATCTTATCCCGTTCTGATCTCGTCGAAAACCTCCGAGAGGTGGTGCTGCTCCGAGCCGCCAGCAGAGGCACCGGCAACAGTCACCAACGCCGCGCGCGTTCGGTGCGAACGTGGGCAAAACGCCGACGGCGTTGACAACAGTTCTGCGCGTTGCTGGTGCTACTGCATGCCCAAGTTTATAAAGTTGATAAAACTACCATCCTTACTCCGTGTAGCTCTCTACTAATTTGCTATCGCAATTGATGATTCGCCTTCTGGAGTCCCCCACTACGACGTGCCTCATAATCAGATCGTGGTTTTGGCACGTAAAACCCCATAATTTAATTTAACTTTTTTTTGATGATTCGCCTTTCGGGTGAAACTGCGACAATTTTTGCCGTGTTCATGAGTGGAGTTCTTTTAGCAGGGAAGCTGTTTAAGCCAGCCGTAATCTGTGGTTTCTATCAAGAAACTGCCACGCCGTAGCCATGGCAACCAGGAGAATGATAAGGAGACCGCGTGCGCATGCACGCAGCTCCCTCCCTTCCCGACCTCCGCCTCTCTTCTCTCCGCGGGCGCTGAGCAAGAAGAAAAAAAAATGCTGGCCGATTGATATCGAGCGGATATAGCCTCCAACGCGGTCGGCGTCGGCAAGCAACGGCGTTCTTGGCACTTCACCAACTTTGGGTAGCCTGCTGCCTGCGTTTGTGGCATGCCAGGAACGCTGTCGCTCGCAGGCGCCGACGCGTCCAGCGCCAGTCACGCGAAACGTCGCGAAAGGGAAGGTACCTCTGAAAATTATCGCTCGAGAATAACTTCATACATGCGTAGTTAAGTTAAACCAAGTTAAGACCTAGCAGCAACCACGTTATTACCTAGCAGTAGCAGCCAGCAAGACTTGAGGATCGACAGTTTCGCTGTGCCTAAGCTTTGCACGACCGAGCTGCAAACTTGTCCGTTTTTTTTTTTTTTTCTTTTTCTTTTTTTCTTGCGGGTTCTGGAGTACATAGGTTACTGTGGAAAAATTGAGGTAGAAAAAAGCTGGAATGCGCAATTCCCGTCTGAGCGAGAAATTCACAGAGTGGAATTAGTTTAACGTAAAGTAAAAAAAAATGTCAGAATTCCAAGGAAACCCCGTACGGGTCCCTTCTTTAGTTGTACCAAATGTTTAAGTTTGCCTATGGCAGATAGCACAATTCTAAACCTCGAGCCTAATTACTGGATGAGGTGGTCATTACATCTACGGGAAATCATAGTTCCTAATGGAATAATAACATAATTACATTGAATAACTTTTTTAATAAATAACGGCACGTATTTTAATCTACGAATTGTAGCCCATGAGTTCGCAAGGCATATCCACTTGGACCGAATTCTCACAACTACACCAGTTTCGAGATATTGATTTTTAAAGTGTCTGACGATGTGCATTGGCGATCCAGTTACTTTCGTTCTGTGATGCATAAAAAAGCGTTTTCTTTGAAAAAGTAAGTGGAACAACAGTGCATTTTGCGGCAAGTTTGACGGCGCATATCTCGAAACCAATGCCATCCTTAGAATCCGTTCCAAGCCGATATTCCTTGCAAGCTCACGAGCGACAATTCGTAGATTGAAATATGTACCGTAAAGTAATCCGCGAAAATATAATTGAACATGGACGTTGTGAAGAAGTTAAACAGGGTCTTAACGAAGAAGACGAAGTACCAGGGGGTTCGATTCCCGGACGGCATTCGGAAACGTTCGCTACGGCTTCTGTCACTTGGCCAGGTTTTGGGTGATATTAGGCTTTACTAATCTTATTTATTGAGCTCTTATTTACACTAACATCAGCTTCGTCCTAGGCTGATGTCCAAAAACTCTCCCGGCAGGGGTTTTTCCCCCTTTTTTGAAACCTCTAGATTTGTTAATCCGCAGTGGTGTGAGTAACATCCCGGTGGCTCTGGTTCCTTCAAATGGAGGCTCTATACGTCTGACCAACCCCCAGGCCATCCAGAAAGCTCTGCATGCTGCTACCTCTTCATACCAGACCATCACGAAAGTGAGGCAGTTCATCCGCGGAGGTATCGTGTGTCGATCGCCAGACCAGACCTGTGTGGCGGATTTGCGTAAGTGTCCATCTTTCGCGTCATTACCGGTGAGTGCCCACATCCCTGCTCACCTCGCCTGCACTAAGCGAATAGTCAGAGGTGTCGATGCTGATCTTTCTCCCGCTGAAACACTAGAGAGATTGTCTGGGACTGGAGTAATTGCTGTTTACCGATGCAATCGAGTGGTAGACAATAAGCGGGTCCCAACAGAATCGGTGATTGCAACTTTTGCTGGAACTTCCTGCCCATCAGAACTAAAGGTGTGGCCCCTTGTGTTCAGAGTGGAACCCCTGGCATCGCGTCCGCTTCAATTCCGTAATTGCTGGCGATATGGCCATAGTATGGCAGGGTGTAAGTCAAGACAACTGTTGTTGCGCATGTAGGGAAGAACACGCTCAAAGTGATTGCAGTGTCCAAGAAGAGCGATGCTGTCTCTGTGATGGAAATCATCCAGCCGATTATTCTAATTGTTCTGTAAGGGTTCAAGAATTACAGGTGATTGAAATAATAGACCGACGACGCTGCTCTAGGATGGAGGCAATAAACATTGTGAAATAAAGGTCATCTGACTATGCGGGGATTATAGGCAGACAAAATCTTACCACGGACCACTTACTCCAACTATAGAGGCCGCTGTGGAAAAGGCAGTTACAAAAGCTGTGGAACGGTTGGCAATGAGCCTGGGTGAATGTTTACAGGCCATCTCTATTCATTTGTCTCATTTGATGCAAGCTACCTGCCCAACTCCTGTGACAACGCAAACAGTTGATCCTGAGCACCAAGCTAGTCATAAAAGCTCAGATACCAATCCTTCCAATGATATGATACTGAACATTCGACTTCCTCTTCTGTGGGCCCTACAACTGGTAATCAGATTAACACAGATTTGGGGATGACAGAGGTGGAACAAAATATTCGAGCATATAAAAGAATTATGTCTTCTATCAATGAAGACTCCTCCCCCGGTCCTCACTCAAAAGCTAGAAAAGTCAGTCCAGTGCTGTGCTAAAGCAAAGCATTCTACATAAGACAGTTTCGGCTGCGGCACTTTCCAAAACATAGGATCGCTAAAAGTGCTTCAGTGGAACTGCCGCTCTTTATATTCTTCTTCAGTAGATTTATCTTGTCTCACTTCTCAACTTAATACTTATTTAATTAGGTTACAAGAAGCGTGGCTAAATCTTGCGAAATCTTTTGAAATAAAATTCTACAGATCATTTTGTTTAGACCGTCCTACAAGAGATGGCGGATTAATTACATTCATTTCATCTAAAATTTGCCATAAGGCTAAAATTTCATTTCAACTTTCTACTCCAGAGGGTGAAATCTCAGCGATAGAGCTAGTTCTTCCTGGATGTTGTCCCTTTACCGTAGTTAATGTATATTTTCCATCTGGCGTACAGGACACTAGCACACTGGATAGTGTTATCAACTCTTGTGGACGTGACATTCTAATCACCGGTGATTTCAATTCTCACCATATCTCATAGGGTTTAAGAAAAGATTTGTGCGGCACCCAATTATGGAACAGGTCGTTGGACAATCGGCTAACGTGTGTAAACTCCGGATCTATTACGTTTGTGCGAGGTTCATCTTGCTCTTCAACAGATCTCACATTGTGGCCCGAGTCTCTCCGTAACTTCTTGGTCGATATTGACCGTGTGCTGCAACGCAAGCACACGGGCGTCTTACATGCGAATCATTTCTTGCCGAACATTTGCTACTTTGACAGTATCTATCTGGCCGCCTACGCCTTTGTGCTCTCATTATCGTTTCGCTAAGTTGGTATGTACCAAAATTGGCATACTATGACAAGAGTATATGACGAACTCAAATGATATTTCATGACATGCGTGTCATGTAGGTCATGAAACAGCCGCCTACGTCTTGGTGCTCTCATGGCTGTCGCGTTAACTTGGTAGGTACCAAAATTGGTATACTATGTGAAGAGTATATGACGAACACAAATGATATGTGATGACATGAATGTCATGACATGCGTGTCATGTAGGCCATGATAATGACCCAGCGAAAAAAGATTAACACTCAAAGACCACTGAAATTGCTTCGGACATGACCATTAAGTGAAGGAAACACTAAAGGATGATGGTAGAAATCACAGTCGTGAGCATGACTCAGCAAAAATGAGAATGACTCAGCGAAAGCAAGATTAACACTCAAAAACCAGTGGAACGCGTTCGGATGTGAAGGAAAGTGAAGGAAAAGGCTAAAAGTTCATGGTCAAAGTCATAGTCATGAGCATGACTAAGGCTTTCGGCTTAAGGTCTCTTAGGTGTCGCTAAAGGGACTCCTGAGGACTCATGACATGAATGTTATGACATGCGTGTCATGTAGGCCACGAAACAGCCGCCTACGTCTTGGTGCTCTCATGGTCGTTTCGTTACCTTGGTAGGCTCTCCGCAGACTGATTCGCATAACATCGATTCCCACAGGGCATGGGATCTGCCGGATTTTTGTATAAAAAGAACTGAGAAATAAAGAACGTTTTCTTTTCTCATTGCCCTTGCATTATTTACATGCATTCAAAGAGGTGCTCGCTGCTGTAGGAGACAAGCCTACTTTAATGCGTCAACTGTGCTTAAAAAGGCCACATACATTAGAAGAAAAAGCAATATTCTGCGAGATGGTTTCAAATGTTCACACATGTCACTGGTAAGATGCAAATGATAACTGCGTGGTAGTCTGCAAATGTAATAAAAATGCACGTAGCAACCGCCGCTTAGTTATGGTTTCACGGCCAATAGCTACCTTGAGATTCAACAAAGCCCACAAAGGATTTGAGGAAGTTCGCTTATACGTCTTTCCAACTCGGTAGTTGGTCAATCTGAAGAAACAGAGAAGAATCAAAAGAATGTTTGACAAACAGACAGCTCAAGCGAAATTTTGCCATCGACGTGTTGCAAGGTAAGCCTGTCGGGACAAGGAAGCTCGCAAATGTTCTGCGGGTCTGTATTTGGCCAAATTTTGTGCAAGTTAATAATTTTACAGAGAAGATGTATATGACTAGCCGATTCGTCCGTATGTCGCCTGTACGCCGAAAACTATCATCATCAGCAATGGCTCAAGCGTCGTCGTCGTCTTCCACCGCTGACTCGGTGGCGCCCCTCAGCGCAACCGCGTGAACGCACTCGTGCCATTGCTCCCGCGTTCGTCGTCGTCGTCTCCTTCCACAGCAAACTCCGTTAACGTTCATCATTCCGGCGTGGAATTTCACTTCTCTTCTGCCGTCGTAATGGGGAGACCGAGTTTACGGGGGTATGAGCTATTGCTTACTGGCGTATGAGCCATTCATTGTCGTACGTGACAGAAAGATTTAATTTCGACGAATCACAAGTGGCAATGCGACAACGGCGGACTCCGGGCATATAACGTCAGTGACGCCGTTTTCTCCGTCGTAGCCGAAAGTGTGTGTAACCTCATTAAAAAAGACAAAGACGCAACAAATATTTGATAAATTATTTAATGTACCACCGGGATTAACCCAGTTATAAACAACGGGGCCGCACGTTTCAGCTTGGCTAGTTAACCATCTGTACGGAATGCTTGGGCGGTGATTTTTTCCCAGTCATGCATTTGCAGGCCTTAACTCAATTAAGGGACATTAAGGAAGCCAAAAGAGGTTTTTCGACAGATACTTATATTACAATTGCTCAAAATACTAATTGGAGATAAATATAAAACTTGCAAATTAACCTGAGCAAGTCCGTAGGCTTTTCGAGGTGACCTATATTCACGGTGCCTGAAGCTTTCAGCTCTCTTGGCGTGCCAATCACTCCTGCATTTTTCTGCATCTGAATATGTTCTTGTACTTGAAGCCATGTGGGCATCTATGTTCAAGAATGTTTTTTGTTGTAATAACCTTCTCTTCAACATTGAATATACATACTATGTATGCTACGTACGTGCACGTGGGGGGACGGCCGGGAGGGGGCTAGGGGAGGCGACGTTTAGCTGCGGCACCGAATGCGTATTATTACCAAAACTTTGCGAGGCTAGAAGGTGGTAAAGACTTCCGACGCTGCTCGACGAGTTTCCCATTCTGGTCTCGTCGAAAACCTCCGAGCCGCCGCCAGAGGCGCCGGCAACTGTCACCAACGCCGCGCGCATTCACTGCGAACGCGGACAAAACTCTCACGGCGTCGACAACAGTTCTGCGCGTTGCTGATGCTGATACATGTCGAAGTTTACACAGCTGATAAAACTACTATCCTTTAGCTCTCTACTAATTTGCTATCGCAATTGATGCTTGGCCGTTCGGGTAAACTGCGACATTTTTTTTTTTTTAGATGCGGGAGCATATTATGCTCGGGGCAGTGTCCGTTCTGCGACGTCCGCACCCATACTGCGCTTGCGCAACTCTCCCTCAATCTCCTCTCCTACGCAGGTGTGCGCTCTCCTTCTCCCCTCTCCGCTACAGGTGCGGCGCAGCAAATCATTGCATATAACTCTCTCTCTCTCTCTGAGGGTACGCCGGTAGGCGGCGCAAATGTCGCGGTGCAGTATAAAGCGCGCGTTCGCTGTGCTTCCGTCATTCTCTCTCTGTGCAACGATGTGCGAAACGCCATGAACAACGTCAACGTCGGCGCTAGTTGCAGCGGCAGCGCCACCGCCGCGGTGCAAAGGAAGGCTCTGGAAGCCGAACGCAAACGTCAGCGTCGGCAAGCGAACTCCAAACTTCGGGCCAGGGAAGCCGAACGTAAACGTCAACGTCGGCAGGAAACCCCGTACAAACGTCTCCTCTCTTCTCAATACATTCCCTCACTCTAACTTTCATTCAGTTGTGTTGCCAAGGAAACTCGATGGAGTTTCCTTGGCAACTGCTTCGCATAACATCGATTCCCACAGGGCGTGAAATCTGCCGGATTTTTTTTTTTTAAAACATGCTCTTTGTAACAGAGTTTTCTGTAGATACCTGCAATCTGCTCTAAAGCACAGTGTGCGGACTGAAACAGGGATAGTTCTTTTGTAGCAAAAAGGGGTTTCAGAAGAGAGTCACCACTTCCTGCACCACCATTTTTGTTGAAACCACCTGTCTATAAAGTGAAAGCCTCCTTAGGCGTCTTACTATTTGGCGTTGTTATAGCGAGAGACCACTATAAAGACGGAGAATAGATGACACTGAGCAGACCCAGAATAAATTGCAGTGCGCGGGGAAATAGTGCATCGGATTTCTCGCTAGCTTTCTGTGCTAATCGAAGCGAAGGCCGCGATTTCAAAACCTCATTTGTCGTTTCATTTTATCCTTCATCCGACAACTGCACACTTTTTCCCAAAATTCGTTTTGTGAAATACACGGAACGAAGGCGGTCTCCTTCATAGTTGATAAGAAAATGGCGCTGCTTGAAAAAGCATGAAAAAAAATATAAAAAAGTTTGCCGATTATCGGCTCGTCAGCATGCAGCAGCACAAGAAATCCAAGTGGTATTGATGCGCTTTTTCTGCCGTGAACTTGCAGTGTAGTTAAGTTTATATGTTTGTTCAGTCTTATCTCCCCGTTCTTTCGTCCTTCATTGCACTCTGCACTCTGCGCCCTTCAAACTTCCATTAATGTAACCAGGTTAACATATTGTATAGTATGGGTAACAGATCGCCAGCCACTTAAAATTTACATTATAAAATGCAAAATATAGCACGGATGTTTCCGGCACCACAGTAATGCGTCACGTAGTGCCCTGGTAAATCAGGTGGAGAGCAAATGGCCTCATACAACCGCCAAGCTAAACTGATTTCATCAAGACCACCGGTAGCACCAACAACAGTTCATGCTCACGGCCGGCTTATGACAGCAATAAACATGTCATCCCGACTAAAAATTAGGGATTTGTGCCCGTTTTTAACATTCTTTTCCTATCCTATCGGTTGATCTGGTACATCAGCGAGTTCTGTTGTAGCAGTGGCCGTCAAAGCAAGCTGCATTTAAAAGCGCGATTTGTCGCCTCGTGCAATTTAGGTGACACACGCAAATAAAAGGACTGAGTGAACGCATTACTCCGAACTTCATTATTAACTTGCAGCAACGAAACGACAAAGCAAAGCTTCCTGTAAGGTTTTGCAGAGTGAGTGGGAATGTGCTCCTAACAAATCGAACAATAATAGTCAACTCAGATCCACCCTACCAAACCGTCCACCCAATTTGGCTGGGCGCACTTATTGAGCTGGTATCGGTCGCGCATGTGTGCGGCTGATATTAGCCTTCAAATTATGTCTTGCACATGACACCGCAAACGGTCAGCGAATGCCCGTTTCGTAGACGTCTTCTTCTTAGAAGCTAGCTGTTGCATAATCGCTCACTAAGCCCAAATTACAGAAGGGGGTGGGGGGTCCGAAGTTGTTGCTACCTATTTTATCCGGTACCGCTACGTCTTTGAAGAAATTCACATTGATCGTTCTGAAATCTTTAGAAGACCTACGAAACTTAATTTACGCCAGCCATTCAAGACATTTGTTGCCGCCTTGCTGCTGTACTTTTTTCGCACTCGTTCTTCTTAAACGCTTAGTTTGGTGAAGTGTATTACACTGTGAAGAAAAATGTAAGGCAGTGGTTCACTATCACAGTGCCATCCTAGGGCATTTCACATTTACTACCACAGAACAATAGCAGCACAGACTTTGGATTCTCCGATCGGAAAGTGTAAGCATGTAGGTGCATAACGCACTTAGTCTTCCCATTTTCTGCACTGACACGCCGCGTGTGTCTGTAGTGCCTGCCGACGCGCTCTATACATGGGCCTATAAACGCTGTGTTGTTGCGGTATTATATGTGCAGTTTGTATTATATGCTAAGCTCCGTTATGCGCTGATCACAGAGAAGCCTGCCACTTACGCTGGCCGTCCGAAAGAAGAGAAAAAGAACAAAAAGCAACTGCCCTTCTCTCAATCTTGTATAACCGTCCGTTGCAGTTCCAAAATAATTCTCCCGCCTAAATTGGGATCGGCTCGAATTAAACTGTCGAGGCCAAATGGACTTCACTTCACTAGATATCTCGTCTAAATGTGTAGCGATTGCGAAATTGGATGGACCGATGTGCTCTCGCGGAATCGAAGAATTGTGCAAGTTCTTGGGGCATTTCTCGAAAGCTCTCTAGTCATCGTTTCGTAAGTGCAATGCATGTGCGATTTGCGGGCATCCTCTACGATAATGGCGGGGACTCATTACGTTTGCTAGAGCCCGCTACTCTGCACGGGTGAAGGTCAGCGAAAGAAAAAAAAGAAAAAATGAAAAAAAGAAGAGAAAAAGAGGCACGAGCGGTGAAGGAGTCAAGGGGCGTATAAAATGGATCTCAATAGGCGTCGCCTTTAAGGAAGACGCGAGCCAAGTCACCTGTGACCTAACTATTGCGGATAGTATTTCTATCCCAGAGTCTCAGTATAGTTATGATAGAAGCATTGGTGGTAGACTACGGATTAATTTTAAAGCGATCCAGAGAGTTTCATGGTCGTTTATCTAACCGAATAGCAGCGGAGGAGGGGAGGTGGAAAAGATGCGACTCGATGTGGAGAGCCTGAAGGCACCGCAAGGAAGAAAGCGCATGGTGCGCCGCGAAGCTGACAGGGGGCTCGCTTTAACGTACCGTTAACTGTCTGGCGCAGATATCAGTGCTCGCGCCGCGCTTAAACGCGTATGATCTGTGCCGCACCCATGCGTAGGCGCGCCGGCAAGCGTACGTGTAGTTTGGCCTTTAGACGTGACGTAAAGAGGACAGGCGTCTAGAAGTGGGGTGCTTGCGCCAGCGCCGCTTGGCTGCATTAGATTTGCCCCAGCTTACTGTGCACACATTCGGGGCAGCGTGCGTTACCGCTCGTGGTCAAGCAAAATATAGCTGACCCTAATAATCATCGCGGGTGGTTTCTGCGCATTTGTGTTTTTATGATACCTTGCATTCGTTAAGCCACAGCGAAATATTTCGGTGCCGTCGGAGACATGGTACTAGAACTGCCTATACGTCAGTCTAGATAGCAAATTAGAGCTACAACAGTCATTACGGCTAACAGCGCAGGCTCGCGAGCAGTTGCATGCCAGTCGGGATTTCGTGAGCAGGCCTTAACGTCGCACCGGCTCCTCGTTTTGTGTGTCCCAAGGCCACAGGAAAATCTAAAGAGACATTGTTAGAGCAGGCTATTTTTTTATTTTTCGTCCACTCCATTGCAGAGTAAATAGTGGCAGCAATTCATGAAACACCCGTCAGTTTCTCTTAGCGGCCCCAACGTGTGCTTGTTAATAAAGTAATTTCTCTTGCAATGGAATATGTACGTAAACGTCTGTTGGCCACTTCAAGCAAGCATTTCTTTATATATATATCGGCTCACAGAGAACGACTACGGCATCAATTGTGACTTAACATTTATAACATACCTTCTTAAATCCTGACATAAAGTGTAGCAACCATAACGTTTAGCTGCAGTGTGAAACCGGTTGTTCCTTACAAATCAATTCAACGTTCGGAGTAGCTTATGGCTGTGTTTCGGGTACATATGGATCAGTGCAGTGACACTAGTGCCTCCTCTTCATGTGACCACATCTTACGGTGAAATCCAGAGAACTTATCCTAAGACAGCTAGAGTCATTGGCCTGAATCATATTTTTCAGAATTTTTAGTGCATTCGGTTGCCGAGTGCGGGCTCAAATAATACTACAATAAGATTAAAAGGTAACGGCAAAAGTAGAAGATAATCAGTACAAAGTAACAATCATTTTGCGTTGTAGTTCTAAGCAGGCGAGGATAACCTACGTATACATAGTAGTGTGCATCTAAGCGGTACTCTCCATCTTGCGATCCACTAACCTGTGTGAACGCCTCTGATGTGAACGCGCTTACTTCTCTCTTTTTTTAATATTTATTTCTCTCTTTGTGCGCCCTCTTTTCAACCCATATTTCCCTCACCCCAGTGCAGTCTTCCGACCCAGAAATTCTCATTTGATTAGCCTCCCTGCCGTTTCTCACCATCTCTCTCTCTCTCTTTTTACATAGTCTATAAAGGGGACTTTGATTTGTAGCTGATTTTTAATAAACGATAAGATCTCGTAATAACAACCGACATCAGTACTTATTGCTGCTTACACCATAGCCAAACAAGAAGTATGGTATTTCGCCCCCTTCCAAATCAACCATCAATCAGTTTCCATTCAAATATTTCCGCTCACATTTCATCTTTGTGCCATACAACTGTACGCATATGTCGATGCATACACCCCCCCCCAGGTTCTCCGCTTCCCTAGCTGAATCAGGCAGCAGGAAAAAAAAAAGGGGGGGGGGGGGGGAGATAAATGCTTTGTCCTTTCGTGTTCGTATACTCTATGCATATGTGCCTGGATTCGTGCATTCGGCCTCTGATAAGTTGAAGCCTGCTTCATCTTCCAGCGTGCTGCACGCTATTCCCGCCAGACAAAGTGCTGACATCCCCAATAGCGAGAACATCGGACGCGAGTCACGCGGCCCATTTGGCGCTGTGGCTTACGAGAAACCCATCGCTGAAAGGCAGAAGCCGAGACTCAACGGCCCTGCCGTCCGCCAGCGATTTGTTGGCAATCGATTACCGGCTGCCCCTATTACAGCCCCGGTTCCCACTGGTATTTGTCGTATTTCCAACGCCTTCCACGGGGCACACAAATCCGCTCGTCGTCTTCTTGTTTCTCTTTCTTGTTTCTTTTTTATGTCGTAGCTTTTATTTAGGTTCCTTTTTTTTCCTGCAAACCAGTGCCTCGCATACTAACTTTTGTTCGAGAAGTGCCCCAGTTTTACGCACAAAAAAGTTTAATATTTGTTACGAAGACATCGGTACAGAAGCGACAAGACGGATGGCAAGGTAAGAAAGGAAACAGAGGAGCGGAGTTCTTTCTGATCTCGTATCTTGTCTTTTCGCAAAGTTTGTACTTATGCATTTGTACCAACTATTCCAGCTATCGACCTTATTATTGCTGCGAAGAGAACGAAGACAATAGGATCGGCAGACGACGAAGTCGAAACCGTTATCGCTGGCTAAGCTATCTTGCTATCTGATGCAGATAGTGCGACTGTAAGTTCATATTTGCTTACGGCTGTACCCCTGCTTCATTCTCGCAATAATATATTGCAATGAACACCACAAATCTTCATATTCAGGTCCTCGTACAAATTGTACTGAACACATCATTAGTGTCGTTTTAAGGAGTCATACTACAAGTTATTAGCAATGGATGAACATCAGAAGTACAAATAACACTTAATATGTGCGCCTGAGTGAAATATGTCTAATTTATTTGCGCTGCTATAAAACGGTTAGACCGCAGCTAAAATGTAAGTGGTAGTTATTAAGCTGTACGACCTATGTGCATATCTGTCTTTGTTTGCGTTGTATTTCGGACCGCATACGGTGCTCTAAATTAGGGCGCGTCGCTGTGTGTGTGTGCGTGTGCGTGTGCGTGTGTGTGTGTGTGTGTGTGTGTGTGTGTGTGTGTGTGTGTGTGTGTGTGTGTGTGTGTGTGTGTGTGTGTGTGTGTGTGTGTGTGTGTGCGCGCGTGTGTGCGTGTGTGCGTGTTTACACTCTGCCTATCTTAAGATTCGCGCACCTACAAGCCATTTTGGCTGCTAAAATTCTTCGCTGCATTCTCTGTCTCACTATTCATACATTTGCTCAAGTATACGGTAGATATTATATACAGACATTCTGTTCTTCAGTGATTTGAGAGAAAGCAGACGCTCGGTAACCATGCCACTTTCTTTTAACCCTTTCTAAAAAAATGTATTCACGTCGCATATATCTTTATATCCTTCACGTTCTACAACAGCATCTGCGCGCACCGGCGACACGTCAAAACGCCATTCTTTCCCACTGGCTTGCATGATGCTCTGCTGTGCTCTCGACACGCGCTCGTTAGGCAGCTCGCCGCATCCTCGGTCGATTCAGGCTGTCATGCTTATTCTCTAGTCACGATGAGCGCCCTGAGCTTTCTCTCATGTGTTTATCACGCTATTTGCTTATTTATTTAATTTTTTCTTTGCGGATGCGTAATACGCGCTCGTATGTCCGTGGATGATTCAATGCATGTACATATATATCATGTTTCTCCCCCAGGGTGTGCACCTCGATCGATGTGTCCAATCTGTCATGCCCTGTTACGTCGTGCATGTGTCTGCACGTGGTTGCATCTGTGTGCAAATGGGTGCATATGTGCGTGTACGAGTACGCGTGTGTGTCTTGTCGCAAAAGGCGGAACTATATAGCTTTGCGTACGCTGTCAGCATTTCAAGGTGCGCCTGAGAGCGTTGTAGTCGAAGAACAGTTCACCATTCCCTTGCCGCCAGGGTACTACATCTCCTGTCCCCCATATTAGCGCATTCGTGCAGTCGCGAACCGAAAATAGGTCGGAAAAAGAAGTGAAGAAACGTTAGCGTAATTGAGATCTTCTTCGAATCACTTAAACAGTGAGCAGCGAATAGAGAAGTTTTTTTAATGAAAAAATATATTTCCTCGCGAAATGTCATGTCAGTCAGCATCATTGTTAAGCGCATATCTCGCAATGCCACGCCCATTATTAAAAAAAAGAGAGCACGTAGAATCTCCTCAGGAAGTTATCTGAATGATGCGTAAGCATTTCGTAGTAACGAGGTGGTGTTGAGTGCTCACAACACTCAACACTGCCGAAAATCCTAGCACTGCTCAGCGGCTGCGGTCGTCTTGTTGCCATTACGGTAAACGCGACAGCGCTGAGGCGACACGAACTGCTGCGGAAGGCGGCGCAACGTGAACTGATGACGCAAGCAAACTACTGCAGGTGGCGGCGCCCGGTGCGCTGTTGACGTTGCAATCCGAAGCCACGCTGCTCCACAGTTCTGGCTTACTAAAGCTGTGCCTAGTGCGTGCCTGATTGCACACGTCACGTGGTCATAGAGACACGCTCGTGCCACTGCTTCCACAGCTGGCGAAAACATTGCTGCTGGCTCTATCTTGAACGCGGACGTCTTACGCGAAGGATGGACGCATGGACAGTTTTCTCGTTGGGTAACCATAGAAATGCTTACACATTTAACATTAAATTATGTGGTTTTACGTGCCAGGACCACGATTTGATTATGAGGCACGCCGTAGGGGGGAGGGGGGGGGGGACTCAGGAATAATTTGGACCATTTGGGGTTCTTTGACGTGCACGTAAATCTAATTACACGGGTATTTTCGCATTTCGCCCCCATCTAAATGAGGCCGCCATGGCCGGGATTTGATCCCGCGACCTCGTGCTTAGCAGCCCACCACCATAGCCACTAAGCAACCACGGCGGGTGCCCGTTAATAAAAATGGTGTCGGCAGAGTCAGGTCAGACCTAGACACGGCTGCCTAATGTTAAAGGCGCTCGTACTCCAACTCCAAGGCGACGTTGTGTAAAAAAATGTCACAGTTTCGCCCTAAGGGCGAAGATATGAATGCGATAGCAACACAGCAATGTCATACGAAGTAAGGTGAGCGGCTTTGGTAGCAATATGAATTGTAGTAAACATGAGCTGATTAAGTAAGCAGGTGTGTTGCGGCCTAAGTAGACCGACATGAAGAGAGACTCGATGACCACGAGAAGGCGCGTGTGAAACGGTGGTGTTGATGAGAAGCTCTTCCCGTGGGCAGCGCGTGCGAAGGGACACACCTGTAGCGCTGCACTGCCGATCCGGGCAGCATTGCGTGTGTAGCGTGCGTTGGAAAATGTGGCCCGACTATTACGAACTGAATGAACAAGCGTGGTGTGAGCGCACACAAACACGAAGAGATCACACTGAATGACAGCAGACAACGACTGTCAAAACGCTGGCAGCAAGCATACGCCGCAGCGGGCGAAGGTACGTGCGGTCTATCGCTTCAACGGAAACTGAGCGGCGAATGCACTTAAAGGTCAGAGCCGTGTGGAGATACGAGACGGTGCGAGCGAGCGACGAGCGCGGTTGTTGGCAGAGAAGTGCCCCCCCCCCCTTGCTCCCTCCAGCGCTGGCTTCCTGCTTCCTTGCTTGCGCGTGGGAGATTGAGTGCGTTCGCTCTCCGTGATAGCGCGCGTCTCCGCACGCTTCCTCTCGGGCATACGGCGCGCGGCGAAGATTTTATCTATAGGGAACCTCACGGCGACGGCGACGGCGACGACGACGGCGACGACGACGCCGACGGCAGAAATCCGGTTCAAGTGTCCATATAATTGCTATCGCAATAAAACGCGCCTCAAGAGAGGGTCAGTGTGCGCGGGTGACGCCTTAAGCTCCGAGTGCTTCTTCAAAACTAGCTTCTCCACAGTAAGTGTATACTTAAGGAGAAGCCAGCTTTACAGTTATGTTTAATTTAAATTTGAAAACTGTTGTAGGAGTGTATGGGGAATGTCTGCAGCCGTAAGCTTCACCATGACAACGATGATAAACCTTGAAGTAAATTTTTAAACGCAATGAGGCCCATAAGCGGGAATCGAACCTGTAGACCTTCGCAATTCTGCGACCCGCGTTCATGAGACCTCCAGTTCAGGATCTCGTGCAAGTACGCTAGGACGATCTAATGCACTGCGATGCGCCGTAGCGTTGCGAGCTTTGTATGCTATGCAGCGACAACTACCGCAGCACTCACTACAAAGATAGTCAAGCGATAAATAGGGTCGGTGGTAATAATGTGTGATTAAAATTATTACGATACCATCGACAGATGCTCAAGAGACGATCCGCCGCGAGCAAGACGATAAAGTGTCTGGGCTCCTGGCGCGAGCGAGTGTCTGCCTGGCTGTCTGGCGTCAGCGTAAATACAGTGTAAATAGTCTCTTTTGTCTGTGTCTTTCCACACGTAACATTTTGGTGGAGGTGTAATAATGATGTGAACATGTAAATACCACACCTACAAAGAGAGAAAGAGAAGCGTGCTAGCAATTGTCTCCTGAAAGAGACAGCGCATCAACTCGCTTTGAAGGGCTCCTGACCAGACCACACAGCATTAGTCACGCAGCTTATTCGCAGAGATATCTTTAAAACGAAAGCTTTCAGCAGCATAAAATACTAGTACCGCTCTGTTTCCTAGTGCGAGACGAGGGACAGTAAATAGAAATGGTGGGCCATCACCTCTGTCGAAACTGAGCCTCTTCTATTTCAAGAGTCGGCGGCACCACAGAGCAGGAGAACAAGCTGCAGACATGAGACACACTCCTGAACCCAGCCCTGTGCTAGAGTGCTCAGCTCGTCCTGAGTTTCTTCGTCGAGTCTTTCGCCGACTGCTTTGTGAGCCTAGCTACAAACTTGTTGCCTAAACTGCCTCGCAACTCGGGCCTTGCGCTGATATGCGAGCGACCGCACAACGCGCTGCGCTTTCAAAGAAACGATTGTTTGGGTGGCACCTTTCTTCGAGGCTTGGCTCAGTTTTTCAACTTTTTTTTTTTTTCTTTGCGAATGGGTCGGTTGCCGCTAGGAGCCGGAAGCGCTTGACGACATCCGGTTCTTTCAACATACCGCCGTTACGTACAGAGTTGCCCCTGGCGCAGGCTCGTTAGCCGCCATCATCGTGTATTTTTACACGAAGGCCGTTTTCACTAGAACACTCCTCGTGGTTTTAGTCAGTAGCGCATGTATTTCCAGCAGTTTTCCTAGTGCTCTGCTAGGTCTGCCGGTGACTTCAGTGACCGTCATGCAAGACCCCGTTCGGCCTGGCGAGCGTACGTAGGAGAAGTTGGATACATTTCGACATGCATAGGGTTTGAGGCAGTATAATAGTATCCGACTTGAAGAAAATGTGATTACACTGAGAAGAAAAATATAACGAATATAAGACTGGTGACATTAAAACTAACTTTTTATTATGAAGTACATTAGTTCAGTAAAGGTAAAGAAGAAAAAAAAAGAAGCTTTGTCCTAGATTTCAATTTATCATCCGGTGTGAAATTATACCGCTTTTATCTCTCAAGGTAAGTTCTCTCAATACAAGCTGAACATGCTTGAATTTCACCGCTTAAATTAATCACCGGTGTAGGTCGCATTTTAACACAGAATTTTCTAGGTGTTTTGTAACTTCTTGTGACACAATACACAAGCAATAGCCCTGGTGAATACGTTCTCTCGGAGTCGCAAGAGCAAGACATTTCTTCGCATCAGTTCTTGTTTCTTTTTTAAGAGCTCGCACGTACGTTCACATTAGCGCTTGTACAGCTGAGTTTAGCGGCGGTTCATATATGTTCCGTTTCATTTTTTTTTTCAAGCAATCCGGTGCAATCCGCTGCTAGATAAGCGTGACGAACAATTTCGCACAGCTTTAAGGAATCTTTACAAAAAGCACGATGGAGAAAGGTAAGACAGTCTAATCACATGTCCAATCTCTGAGGAGCTGCCGCCGACACACGGTGGAAGAAAAAAAAAACTAGGAGGGAGCATTACGTGACAATCTTGAAGCCCAATCATGAAAAATATAAAGGAGAAATAGGCCCTCGTCACGTGATAGGCAAACGGTAGCTTGTGGTCGCCTGCCTTTAGAAGCGACGAGTTCTGGCCATCTATCGCTCGAACGAACGTTCGTAATGTATGGCTTCTGAGATGAGCAGCGTACCTGGTATGGCAGCGCTGGTCGCGGGCGCCGTAAGATTTTAGACGCGATGTCCAGCTAATACAGCCACTCTAGTTAAGCCAAATAAGCCTTGAAATCGAGAACGGATCTCAAAAACAGCGGCCACTTGTCGCTAATAATTTGCTGTCGAAGCATCACGAGTCAAAAGTGAAGCAAATTTTCGGACGGGACTGGATCCTCAATCCCGGACGGGACTGGACTTCAGTCCCGGAAGCGTCCGAGACTGAAAAATTGTCAGCTCCGGGACAATTCTCGTCATACTAAATACTCTACTCACAAAAACAAAATATACTTTGAACCTCTTTATTCTTCTGCTCTAAACATACTTAAAATAAAGAGAGAGAGAGAGAGGGGTAGAGAGTGTTTATTTAAGAAATTACATGTACCCGCAGGTACGACGTCCCCAGCTGCCGAAGTCTCACCATCTACGATCACCATCCACCATCACCATCTTCCATCACCATCTACCGAGGTCTCACCTACCGAGGTCTCATCTACCGAGGTCTCACCATCATCGAGGTCTCTCATGGAGAATGCGTATCGATAAGGCTGCTAGCACTACTAATCGCACTCTAGGATACTTACGCTGTAATTTTTCACGTCTACCTACATCCTGGAGCTGATCCTCTTTAAAACGCTGGTAAGAACCAAAATGCAATACGCGTGCGCCATATGGGACTCAAATCAGAGGAACCTTAGCCTAACCCTCGAAGCCATTCAGAATCGCCCCGCTTGTTTTATTCTGTCCAACTACTCCCGCCACTCTTCTGTCAAGGCTATGAATTATCAATGCGCCGTAAGTCCACACGTTCATGCCCCTTCCACAAAATATACTTTCATAATCCGGTTTTAAGAGATTCTCTCCTCTCTTCCCCTCGCTACATTTCCTATCGCGTCGACCACCGACACAAAATAGCTGTTCCGTCTTGTCGCACTAATGCGTATAGCCACTCTTTTATTCCAAGAACTTGCATCGATGGGAACCACCTTCCCAGCACCGTCGCAGCCTTTCAAGGTGCTTCCAGCTTCAAAGCCACTTTAGAGAATGTTCTTTAGTTTGTGTATATTGCCACGTGCGCAATATTTAGATTTATTCTTTGTTTGTCATTTAGTGTTTTCTTTTTCTTTTTTTCGTTCACACCAATGCACCAATGTACACCACTGTGTTTATTTGTATTACTAATAAAATGTATAACGTTGCACAATTTCCCCCTTCCATTGTGTCTGATGTTTCCTACACTTCCAAGGATACCTTACCACTCCTTTCTGTAATTCCCGCAAGGGCCCTGGTGTCCGAAAATAAATAAATAAATAAATAAATAAATAAATAAATAAATAAATAAATAAATAAATAAATAAATAAATAAATAAATAAATAAATAAATAAATAAATAAATAAATAAATAAATAAATAAATAAATAAACAGCGAAACGATACAGACTTTGATCGTTTATCCATTTCCTGGAGCACAGAGCAACAATCCTAGTTGTGGCAGTAGGTGCTATGTATAAGGCGTACATTAGTGCATTGTTGACGGCTGCACACCCTTATTCTTCAGAACGTAGTATACTCATTACTATACATTACTCCCATTGCTTACGATGTCCACATTTTAGAAAATAGGACGAATTACAAGAGAGCGGTAAACTGAGGTAGTTGACATGAATTCATGGTGAAGGTTGTATCTAAGTATTCTGTTTCTTTACGCTCCTTTACCATAAAGAGAATAGTGAGGTTTGAAATGATCATCAGACGTAATGCTTTGCAGCGCAAATAATGCGTAGCATTCTGGCCTTTCGTGTAAGGGGGTTCAGTATGAACATGTCCCCTGAAAGACGATCACGGCCAATCGCTAACGAGGACGGACGCGGCCACGTCTAAATGAAATCTGCAGCCTCGCAAGCGACATGATGCAGATTATGAGTGCCAGCCAGCAAACTGCTCATCCAGTAGTGGTCTGTTCTTTGCGATACCGAGCACCATAAAATTCGCGCTCCGATATTCGCATTTTTTTTTTATTTACACACTCAGGCAGCGCTCAAGCGCCGCTTGCATGGACGGTGAGCTGCAGCTTTTTATTCGCTGCCACACGATAAGCACGCTGTGTGAAACACTCGAGGTCGTTGCGAGCGTGGTCGTAAATAACACCATGGAACTTGCTGCAAGGGCGACGGCTTTAGGGAATAAAGCGGTTTTGAAGCTCTCCGTCAGCTACTGGTCGGCATTATAGGGCAGCGCGAGTGACTTCGCAAAATTTATATTACGTAGAAAGATATACGCTTAGCAAAACAGTCTTCTTTTTGTTCTCTGTTTTTTTTTTTTGTGCTGAATAAAAAATGTGAGCGTTTGGTAAGCCGTCCCATTTTCAATAGCCACCGAGTTTATTACGAGTTATCAAAGCATTTTTCTTTCTCTTTATTTTTCTTGTTTCCTTTTTCTTGTGGCACAGCTAACCTTAGTTCGTATTGACTTCCCTTATTTCGCTAGCTCACCTGCCTTGCTTAGATATGTTCAATAAAAGGGAGAAAATCGCCTAAGGGGTATTACCAGCGACGCGCTACGACAGTGAGCAGTTGCCATGGCAACAAAATATCGCTTGCCTGCTTTTTTGTTTTTTTTGTCGCCACCAGCGATGGAGCTTACTGGCGCGATTAAGTATTTATAACGGTTCAGCGTGACACACGTACACTGACAATTCACTTACTTACAAAACTGCCTAAATACGATAATCACACCTCCACAGTTCCGATCAATTTATCTCTATGCCTTTAGGATTTGCTCGTAGGTACAGCGAAAAACAAAGGAACATAAAAAGCAAGGGGGTACACAACATTTCCGATCAGAATGAACGTCTGTTTTGCCCGCCACTTTTAAGTAGCCGCCTAGTAGTTTTTGTTTGTGACTCGTACTTATTTTGTCGAATGTGTTACTATATTATCTTGTTCGTTCGATGTGAAATACAGAAGAATACAACATCGTAATATTGTTAGTCGGTGCTAGATCTTAATGTGCACTAAATTTCTCGGCTTCAATTTTCTCTTCAAGAATCCCCGCATGAGTGTGTGGTAGCGAGATTTATTCTCTCGCTCGTTCTTTGTGTGACTAACGGTTCATTTCGGTGCTGGAGGAAAGAAGTTGCCACGTGTTCCAGATCGGAGAGTGCTTTCGTTCTAATTTCGGCAATACGGCGGTAAAAGCTCAGCGAATCAAGCACGCAAGCAAGCTCAGCGAAGCGTCGTAATACCAAAAGATGAAAGAAAACAAAAACGACAAGAATAGAAAACACGCCGATGAAGCGCGTTATGCGAAGTGGAACGATGATAATTATTGCCTGCACTTGCGCATTGCATGAACGATGGCTTTGAATCGAATACCGGCTTCTTTTTTTTTTCAGTAAAACATACGTGATCAGCCGGAGCAATATTCATATCGCAAATCCTGAAGAAATTATACATGTACAAGAGACAATCCAATCCCCACGAAAGCCCCGCGCAATTTCACAGTTCGTGCTACCAGGCGCAGATGAAAACGACGTCGCTTCGGATTAGAATGAAACCGCGCTCATTTTGTCAAAAGAGAAGGAAAAAAAGATGATATCACCGAGAGAAGTTACGTATAGAAAATTTTCTCTGATACAAGACACTGGAAAACAGACAGTTCAAATACCGGAATTTAACCATTTGCTTCACCCGTGGGACAATAAATGGTGTCCCACACGTAAATTGCAAATGTCGCTCACAAAATGCCGCTGCCGCATTTCAGCCAATAAATATTTATCTACATAGGTCTTGATCTGGCGCCATCCCCTCTTTGCTATATCTGCAGGAAAACTGAAACCATTGATCCTCATTTATTACCACGCCACCAATTTAGAAGATAGAGAAAAAAGGAAAACAATTTTGAAAATTTATTGCGAAATTTAGGCATTGCTGTAGTCACTCAAAATATTCTCTAGTGTGGGGCGTCTACATTGGGTTTTAGAGACAGGAACGTATGCATGACCATCTGTGAATTCCTTTGTGACACAAGGAGAATACCTGGTTAGCTTACTGATATAATAATTGATATTTCCTAAAGCTGTACGTGGAAACTGAGTTGCATTTCTAACCTTAAAATTTGATATGCTTTCGTAAAGCATATGTTTTCCTCTGAAAGAAAAAATTCACTCAGTTTAGTTGATGTAACTTTTTTTAACAATTCGCACTTTACCATGACCTTTTTAATCAACCCTTAACAATTGATCAATCTGATCAATATTTATCTCTCCTCCTCCGTTAATCACCGGCTTCTTGGCCAATCTACCGTAGCGGGTACGGGCCATATGTGGAGCAAGTAAGCAAGCAAGCAAGTGGTAAACGTCCATAAAAAGCTGGAGAATAAAGAAATGCGGAAATTGTACCGTATACGCCAAGGAAGTCAGTGTGACGAACGACGCGTAAAATTTTGTAATCTCTCGGAAATGACGCATGAAACGCTACGTGGAGTTTCTGCTAATAGACATTCCCCAGCGTGATGGCGGAGCCGTGTTCTAGTGGAATATTTGTTTATTTGCAGGGGAGGCAGCCTTACGCCTGTTTCCTGTTTGTAGTCGGCCCTACTACTAAGATGTGAACACGGGGCTATTGGTACAAGATTATTTTAACGCGACAGCGTTAACGGTCCCGTGTCGCAGAAAATCCGGCGTCAGTGTCGGCGTCAGTGTAGGCTACGGCGTTGGCTTCGGCATAATCATCGGCGTCCGTGGCATCCGTGGCGGATAAATTCACCTCAAACCACCCCGACCACACAGGCCCTTCGCGCGGCACAAGGGGTTAGTGAACAAAAATTGAATTTATCAAAGTAAAATTTGTCAGAAAAATCGTAAAGCACGATTGAACTACAACCAAAAGACAAGATAACTTCAGATTGTGAATTGAATATACGAGAAAAGGCGAGATAGTCAGCCAGGGATCTTTGAATGCTATATCGTGTTCCCCTCTTAAAGGCCAAGCTTAATTAGGCATCCTCCAATTCTGATGGTGCGCGGCTCAAGCAAGCAACGCTCACGCAACAATTTTGTGTTTTGTAGCGAGAGCTACATTGGCCGCATTCTCGCCGTTTCGCTGTGGCCGGTGGCCGCACCGTGAGCTGAGCCGTTGCGTAGCAACCGCCGCAGTTGGCAGCGCCGCTCACCGCGCCATCTGGCATCGTCTGCTCGAGTTACCACGGCGCGGCGACGCGCCGCCGCCGCCGTAGTTGTGTTGCAAGCGTTCGCCGCTTGCATCTGGCATGACGTCAGAGGAGGAGTTGGTGAAACCACGTTGCAACAGAGGAGGAGCCGACGTTGCATCGTATATATAGAAGGGGCGGCTCGGTGGGATTCGTCGGCAGTTATGGAAAGCAAGCCGAAGAGACTGAAAGAAGCCAGGCTTCGTCGTCGGAACGAAACCAAGAGGAGACAGCGAGCCGAGGAGACGGAGGAAGAACGAGACGCACGCCTTGAGAAGCGTCGTAAGTACGAAGCGGCCAGGCGAGTGGATTCAGATGAGGATAGCACCTGAAACGCGTTCAAGTCACTGGACGACAACCCCATATCCTCCCGCCTCACCGACCATCGATCCGTCTTTGTTGCAATTGAGAAACAACAAGATGAAGACTTTCAAAATAAATGCATCACACATCACTGAGTTAAGCCACAGCCAATTTTTTCAACACCGCAGACAATGCTCAGGCGAAGCACACAAACAGACGATTAACGGATTGATCTTGTCGAAACATTGCTGATTTTTTTTGTCGTTGAGCGGATCGTGAAACTGCATCTGTAAAACGATAATAATTGTGATTATGAATTACGGGGCATGATTCTAAAACTCAAATTCAGACAAACCATTTTTACCGTGACAGGAGGCTTCAAGAATCAGAGGCTAAAAGAAAAGGTGGCTTGAAATTCCAGCACTTGTTCGCTGTGACATCTTCAATTCTTCAGCGTCTACTAGACGTGGTTAAGAGGAAGCTCTAGCTCGGTGGCTCCTATCTAAATACATTGGAAAGGAGAGATCGTTTTTCTGGGCAACCGCTGCACCATATTGCGTAATGTTTGTTGCATATAATTTTTTATTTATGTCAATGTTTTAGTACAAATTGGCAAAAATCGCATTCTCAGAAAACGAAACTATTATGTTTCCAACTCTATAACTCAGCAATCAAGAATGATATCACAGTTCTGAAAACTGCACCTAATAGTACGTGCTAACATATGGGGCAGAAATTGGCGGTTAACAAAGAATCTCGAAAACAAGTTAAGGACCACACAAAGAGCGATGGAACGAAAAAATGTTAGGCCTAGCGTTAAGATACAGGAAGAGAGCGCTGTGGATCAGAGAGTAAACGGGGATAGCCGATATTCTAGTTCACATTAAGAGGAAGAAATGAAGCCGGGCAGGCTATGTAATGCGTAGGATGGATACCAAGAGAAGGAAAGCCCAGTCGAGGACAGCAGAAAACTGGGTGGGGTGATGTAGTTAGGAAAATTTGCAGGCGCAAGTTGGAATCAGCGAGCCCAAGACAGGGGTAATTAGAGATCGCAGGGAGAGGCCTTCGTGCGGCAGTGGACATAAACAGAGGCTCATGATGATGATGAGGAGCACATTTAAAGCGGACAAAGGTGATACCTTACGCATAGCTCTCTATAAAACGTGTAATATGTGAGTAGTGCTTTTGAAAAACGCTTGTAAACAGTGTAACAAATTCACCTAAGAATATACATTCACATATCAAATTTGTCCACTTTGGATGATCTAATAGATGTAGTTTACAGAACTGCTATATGTGTTGTTGGTGCTGAGCTCCCAATTTGTAAACTTCGTGCTTCTATTTTTTTTTTTTTTTTTTTTTTTAGCAAGCAGAGCTATTTAAGCCATGGAGCGTTAGCAAAAAACTGCGCCTGGCAACGACGTTACCGCGCGTTGCCTAACAACGGCTCGCACCGCTGGTGTGAGGCATTGCTAGGCGATGCACGTGACGTCATCGCTCGGCGAGGTTACCACCCTCTCCCAGGTTACCCTCGCCACTGCACGATCCGCGGCCTACGTATCCAGCGTTCGTCGGCCACGCGTCGCGCAGGAGCTATAGAGTGCTGCGCTTTCGCTGGCGTGGCATCCCCGTGCCGAGCGCGATCGCGCGTCAACGCTACGTCAGACTATAAAGTGGCCTTTAGAAGACTGCGCGCTGACCCCGAGTATCGTCCTGATACTCTCTCTCTCTCTTTTTTTCACACGCCAGACAGTACAGGTGCCCGAAATGGTGGCCGCCTTACGATCACAGTCGCTACTAGCACTTGGTTTTTCCAGCAATGTTCAGCTTCCTTGTCGAAAGAAGCTTCTGTGCATGACATAACTAAACACATAAACGAAAAATAAAGCGGGAGCATCTTCATCTAGCACGCCAACCAAAAAGTCAGATGCAAATAAATGAGGGAGCCAGCAACCAAACCATTGTGCTATAAAACAACGTTACCAATCGCTCAGGCACCTAAAAGGGTAAACCAAATAGTTATTAACCACAAGTAGTGAGTGCCACCTGCGAAGCCTTCCCCTTAAATTTTCTGCGGTCCTACATATGTTTTGATTTCCCTCTTTGTAGTCAATTTGAGATTCAACAACTCTTTTTAGAGAGGGGAGCATTGCGTGCGTCATTGGACGCAGAATGAACCCGAAGAGAAATGGCTAGGTTTTCGTGCGACGTCCACGCCGTGTGGAAAGAACATCCAACTCTCTTTCAAAATGAAACGAAAGAGATGACATCAGTATTACTGAGTATGCAAATTAGTCCGGTAAGTGATACTGTTTTCGGCATGCGAGCGACCGAACCCTAGGAAATAGTTTGATTACGCAGACGCCATTATCTCTCAGAACGCGACCCCAATTAAGTTCACTGCTGCCATTACGTCGTTCGTCGATGTTTCTGCCGGATTTTCCGGCGCTGTTTGCGAAAGATAAATTGTGCGTGCCGGCCGGAAGGAAAAAGGAAAGGCAGTTCGAAAAAGATCGCCACACCCCGATTGCGCCGATAAGTGGATGATGCGAGGTTCGTTAACGAAGGGGTAACGTAGCGTGGATTGAGAAATCATTCACGAGCATAACAAACAGCACAGCGCAAGGGTTCCTTCCAGTGTTCCACAGGCATTAAAATTAGTATATGGTGACTGCTATACTTTCTCTCTTCCAATTTATTTTAGCGCGTGCGCAAATCCGTTGACAACCTTAATTGGCCGTAAGCAGATGTTAGTGGAGACGCGCATGGCTATTTTCATGCAAAAAAAAAAGAAAAAGAAAGAAAAGAACGCTGTTTATGTGTAACGTATTTTGTCGGCTCCATTACAAATTATGAGTAAATGCGTCAATTTGTTTCTTCAATTGCACTAAAAATTGATTTCGCCGAAAGTCCAGCAAAGCAATTCGCGAGCATTCTCTTTGTTCTTTATCTGTAGCGAATAGCGATTGCTTAGGGCTCTGGCATTGCGCTGCTAAGCACGCGAGGTCCCGGGTTCGAGTCCCGCACATGCTGGCCACAATTCTAAGGGGGCCAAATGCAAAACCGCTCGTGCACACTTAGATATAGGTGCACGTTATAGAATCCAAGGTTGTCTAAATTATTCCAGAGTTCCCACTGCCGCGTGCCTCATAATCACATCGTGGTTTTGGCACGTCAAACCCCAGAATATATATAGCTTTCTCTTCGTTTTTAGGCGTATGAAAGATGCAGTAAATTTCAGGTCATTATCTACCCAATGCACGGCACTTCTTTCTTGATTATTCATGGGCGTCATCGTTTTAACACAAAAACAACCAACAGAAGTTGTTTTACCGGTTTTTTCGTAGCTTAAGTTTGCAGTCCCCAAGAGAAATCAGCCGGGGCCGGATAGTGAATCTGGGTGAAGCAGAAGAAAACACGGGGAACTAACGCTCCCGTATGCCCACACCCCAAAAGACACCGCGCTTCACGCCTGGTCCACTCCGGGTCAAGCCACGCGCAACGGACCATACAGCGCCCCGGACGCATTATTACGTTTGAAACACTAAAGAAACAAGGGAAAAAAACACTGGGGACACTGGGGAACGGAGTCAAAAGTGACCACAGAGAATGAAACCTGAGAGAAAAAAAAAAAGAAAATATTGGGATTGCTTGCTTAAGGAAAAGAGCCCGTTGGGACATATTGCAGGCCCCGTCTTTCCCGTGAGAGAGAAAAAGCGAGAAACGTGGTGGGAAAGGCAGGGAGGTTAGCCCGAAAAGATTCTGGTTTGCTACCCTGCACTGGGGGAAGGGGAATGGGAAATGCTCTCCATACTACTTCTACGGCACTATGTAATTCGGAGTAAGGGTATGGGGTACTCAGATGGGGTGACCTTGGGACACTCTGAGTGCAGCCCTCGTGCAGACTCTTCTTTCGAATTCTCTCACTTTTGTTGGGAGGTGAGAGCGTGATGCCTATACCGTTGATGAGTCGAGTTATTTTAGTTTCGCAACCTTCACAGGAGCTGATGGCAACGTACGACGTCATTTTCCCTCTGCGTTTGCCCATGACAACTCTCTCTCTGTGCTGAGGAAATCATATATCGCTTAGAGTGAGACGTTGGAAACAACTACGATGGACCTAAAAACAAGAACGTGGGGTCTTCCGGCTATCCTCATCTTTCGCGCTGTTGTCATTTCTCAAGCAGCAGGTAGAACAAAAAGAAAGAAATTAAGATAACGCGCGTTGAGGCACACTCGGTACCGAATACCGAAAAACGCCGAGGCCCTTCTCAAGTACGAAGATCGGTAGCGAAAACTTGCGGCTGCCGCATAAAAGTGAACATGATAGGGATGTCGATACGGCAACACCACAACAGTCACCGTGTCGATATATGAGAACAATACGTCTATAACAGACAACGTTTTATCAAAAATAAAGTGGGCATCAGTTACTCTTGTGATGGTAAAATAGCGTTGACAATAGCTGTGGCGCTGGAAATGACGCGAAGGCAAATGAAAATTTGAATCATTTTTACAGCCTGTGACAATAGCCCCATACGTTGATGGTCAGCTGCGCTCGCTATACTGGCGGTTGAGTGCAGGCAAGTGCTATCGTGTTCCCGCTAAGTGTGATCAAAATAGTACGCTCTAGTTCTTCCCAGGAGAGTTATACAAGGCTTTGCGATTAAAATCCCAGGATTTCATTCTCGAGCACTCCAAAGACAGCAGCGTGAACAAGCGCCCGTTTCTATATTCACTCTGTGTAGGAAGACATGCTGTAACTCACACTATAGAAAGACAACCTGCGACACGCCCTCCATAGAAATTGAGTGGATTATGTACAATGACACAACTTTCAAAGCACTACTGTATCTACGCTGAAGTTATCAAGGCCAGTCAAATAAAAATGCAGGTAGTATAAAGAATCTTGCAATCACCCTGTGCCATGCAGACACTGTTGATTTAAATTTCAGAAAATAGTACTTGTAGCACCGAGATCTTAGAGGTTTCAGCAAAGCGTTTGAAGTTTTTCGAGAGCTTTACTACCATGTAATAACGACGTAATTTTCGCGAGGCAGATTTTACCGAGACAGGCTGGAAAGTCGAGAACATCGGCTTCTGGCTACTAGAATGGTAAACTTATAACAGCTGTGACGTTTTTAGTAAAGCACGAAAGAACAAATTTCACTAAGCAGAGTCAGGAAAATTTACCACAAGGAACGAATTCACTTCACTGTGACCTCTAACAAATTTAAAAGTATGTTACAAAAGGAAAATAGAGGCAAAGCAAATGACACATGCATGCATGTTTACAAGAATAAAAAAAAAACGCTTTACAGAAAAACAACGACGACACCAACAAAAGCATTTTCTCGTTAGGATGCGCGAATCACCGTGGCCGCTTATTTCGCAGGTCCGGAAGGCAACGATGCCTCGGCCTTGTTTTACTTCAGTGACAATTATGCAAATGCGCTCGCAACACGACTGGCAATTTCCGCCATTGCCGAAGAAAGCGCTTTGAACGCGCCCTCCTCGCGATTAGCATAAAAGAGTTTTGTCCCTTCGAGACGCTTGCTTCGCGACGTCGCACAGAGTCACGAGAGGGAGCTCGCGTCGAAACACGATGCCATGTAAGTGAACAACAGATGCCAGGGCTTTTCGCAAGAAAACAATTAGCACGAGCCGTTGTAACGAACGAAGTCGCTTATATAGTTTAATATGTTTTCAAGTCAAGTTAAATAGAATGTCTTGTATTTCTTTGTTTCGTCTTTTCTGAAACGGCAGTGCATACGAAAGTAAAAGCCAACATAGAAAATTTAGAACGATGGATAACTAAGTGCATCTATTATTCACTTACGCTTTACATCGTTCCGTTGATTCACTTCACCACACTTGTTAACGAAAGAGCGAACAATCATACCCAAAGCAGGAATCTTTTTTTATTATTATTATTATTACAAGAACATCCGCTACCAAGAAAGACATTCGACACAATAAGTGTCTTTCACCTGATTTTAGGGAACTTCAATAACCGCCGGACGAGGCAAGCACCAGTCCGGTGCTTTCTCTGAGATATTTGTGCGCTCACTATCAACTAACACTAACTTCCTTGCCTTAGAATCTATTTCCGAGGGCGACATGTCTGGCATGGTGCGTATGCGTGCATGTCTGTGTGTTCTCGACAAAGTGTTTGTGCATATATGCACGCTTGCACCCTCTAAAATAATTTACACCACTAAATGTGAGTTAGGGTATAAATTTGTCCATAACTCATACCCTTACACCCAAAAAAGGGTGTAAAGGTGTGAGTTATAGACACATTTACACCCTCACTAATTTTTAAGGGTGTAAAATATTTTACACTGCATCTAGATGCGTCAGGGACATTTTCTGATATGCACGTGGAACATACAGGTAATCATGGAGAACGAAGTTCTATTGTTTATGACGCAGCACTTTCAGAAACGTACTGGGTGTAAGTACTGTCAGTGCGTTCGCCCATCCCCACAAGGGAAGCGATCCCTTGCACACATGCCAGCTCACTCAAATTACGATAGTTTTTGTTTGCCTGCGGAGGGTTTGCTGCCTTACTGACCTTAGGAGGTCACCGCTGAGCCGTTGTTTGCTAGCCTGATAATAAATAAGTGAGTTGGCCCTAACATCCTTCGACCTATTGGCTTCTTGTTTTCATAAAGAATTTTTTTTTCAAGCGAAGCTTGTATTACCCCACTCGTGTCGGGATCGGTGTTGGTGTTGGCGTACGAAAAAACCCCAGCCGCACGAAAATAAAAATTGCTCGTCGGACTGGGTTGCGAGACCGACCTCCGGGTTGCGAGACCACCTCGCTAACCGATTCAGCCACTGCCGGTTCATCCTTTATAACGCGGCCCTTTATAACGAGGCCCTTTATAACGCGGAGTTTTATATGCATGAAGAAGTAGACGCGGCACCCGTAGCTGGCGCGCGCGATCGCGCCATACCACCAGCCAATCACAGTCGTCCCCTCCCTCCGGAGGAGGGAAAGGGTGTGATCGCGTGTTCGCTCGCCTCGTGCCCGCCGTTACCCGTTAGTTCAGGTCCGGTAGTCAGATGGCGAGGCCGCGTTGAAGGAACGGCAGTGGCAGCAGGCCCGTGAACGTCTCAAACGCTCAAAAAACGAAACCCCTCTCCTAGGCTTGGACAAACTTCGCGTGCACCCCTGTTCCCGATAGGGGAGGGGCTTTAAGTTTTTTCTTTTTTCACGGAATTAAGCACTACAAGTGCGCATTACCGCGTACATGAAACACAGTTTTTCTTCTTTCTGGGGTTTTACGTGCCAAAACCAGTTCTGATTATGAGGCACGCCGTAGGGGATGCTCCGGATTAATTTTGACCACCTGGGGTTCTTTAACGTGCACTAAAACGCAAGCCCACGGGCATTTTGCATTTCGCCTCCATCGAAATGCGGCCGCCGCGGCCGGGATTCGATCGCGCGATCTCGTGCTCAGCAGCGCAACGCCTTAGCTGACTGAGCCACCGTGGCGGGCATGAAACGCAGTAAATGTTGGCCGCAGGGCTACCACATTCATGGAAAAAACGTTGCCTCCCCTTAATGAGTTTCATTGGGACCACTACAATTCCTCGTCCCGCGCGTGCTTTGACAATAGACGGAAGGACTTGCAGTCAAAGGACTATAACTACGAAGGTAGGTGCTCCGGTGAGTCTTCAACCCTCATCCTTTGTGCTTTCCCTTCAGCCCCTTCGCCTTTCAGGCAGACCCTCTTTGCCGGGAAAGTGACCGAGCCATCGTGTTCCTTGCCGTTCGCCCGTTGCGTCGGCGTGTGACCCGTCCTCTGCTTCGTCCAACCAAAGAGCGTGTACTGCGCTTCGCCCGGCTTCTTGCAGACAGCCAACCCTCCAGCTTTCAAACAACCAACCCTCAACCTGCAGCTTTGCTTCTAGCTTCTCCTCGTCGGCTTGCCTGCAATGATTCCCCCTTCGTTGTCGTCACTTGTTAGGGCGGACACGTTTCCCCTCTTTGGCAAGACAGCGTCCAGCAGGTCGTAATCAGGAGCATCGCCGGGTGTGCCGGTCTGTTTCCCCGGTGCGTCGCACCATACGCACTATGCCTTCCCAGCTATCCACTTCGCTCTCTGCGCTCTTGTTGTGAGTACGTCTGCTCCTGCTTTCGCACAGACCTTATAGCACCAGTGACCTAGGGTCATGACCCATGGCGGTTGGGGCCGTGTAGCTATTGCATCCTGCTTCGCGAACAATGTTGAAAAATCAAGTAACCTGTTAATTATCGTGCATTATTTCATTAAGAGGTCTGTCTTCTTTAACGATACCTACAAGCCGACTTTAAATGTATAGTTTTCACGTCGCGATTTATCGTTTCATTACGCTGTAGAGAAAAGCGCTCTCGGACACTATATACTTCGTCGGTCGAAATTCTGCATACCAGAATGACGTAGCTCAAATATTGGCAACCAGGGTGCGAGTCGTATGCATCTCACGCTATTGCATTACGAGGCCTGCACTCCATTGAGATAACTATGAATCGACAATATATGTACAGGTTTTAAGGTCGCGATTTATTGTTTCCTTAAACATAACACAATTGCGCTGAATAGTCGGCCGGAATTCGACCATACTACACGGCTAACCGTACGAAGAAACTCAAGGATAGAGCTCAACAATGCTTCGCACAAACAGAAACCGATGAAGAACTGCACGCTTCGTAATTTCTGAAGGAGCCCATTTTATTACAAATGTCTGTATTTCAAGGCTGACACACTTGCAACAAGAAATTACATTCACTACGCACGTTTATTACTGTGGAAAGCAACGTCGCAGTCAGAAGCGTACGATTGACCACGCATGTTCATTATTAGTGACTTAAGACAGTCCACTTGTTTTGTTATTCACCTTGTGCTCACTCCCATAAAGATGTTCAAAGAGAATCTAATGAAACAAAAACACTTCAAAGGGTTGTGAATTAGCCTCAGCCAGTGGCTGTGACTGTGTTTCGAACGACAGGCAGCCCTAAATAAACATTCCGACATAATATAGGAACTCTCGCTGTTGCAACCGGCACATCCTATCAAATATTTGCACTGCTTCCTGCGTCCTAATTCACAAGACAGTCCCTCGAAAGCTTTCTTTGGACGCTGATAACGACGTGGCATTAAAAGCAACGCTCAGTTCATGCCAACACCTTTCTTCCTTCGTGATTCTTGAGACAAATTCTGTTGACATCTTCGGAATGCGTACTTGTGCGAAGCTCTTCAAAACGCAGAACCAACATTTCGAAGTGATGGCCAGGCTGATGCGACGGCACACGTAAACCAAACAAAAAATCAGTTTCAACTAACCCTGTCAAAAAAGACGCGTAGGGCCTTTCCTGTTCGACACCTTGGGGCGACAGAAGTTGACCGACGTGCACGCCGTTCGTTTCTTTTTTTTTTCTTTTTTTTCACTTAATGCTCTGACTTAAAGTGAAAGCTTATTTATCGTTGTTTATTAGGAGGAACGAGCGTCAGGTGTAAAAAAAATGTACATGTACCTCGAGGGCGTTTGAGCTTGGTTTGAGATCCGACAAATATATATACAGTTAGACGAATAAGGAAGGATTGAGTTAGAATTTGGGCTTTTCGACTGAACATGTACAGGCGAAGAAGAGTTCATGTACCTGAAGCGCAAAGCCTTCAAGGGATGTGGCATGATGAAAATAAATGTATTTAGTTTGTTTTCAAGACATCTTTTATCCTGCTTTTTGTATTAGTATGCTAGTTGCAAAATAAAATAGTTGATCGGAGTAAGCGCAGTGTGCGTCTTCTCGGAGCTGTTACAAATCAAATTCCCGTTGGAATATACAGGTGCTGTGCATACTTTTGTGCAGCTATAACTGTGCTCTCTCTCTCTCTCTATCTCGTCTCTCTCTCTCTCTTTTTATCCCTGTTTAACCCCTTCCCCCAGTGCAGGGTGGACAAACCGGACATGCGTCTGGTTAGCCTCCTTGCCTTTCCTCTCTTCTATTTCTCTCTCTCTCTCTCTCTCTCTAGCTTTGATATCATTTTTCAGGCTTGACTACGGTATAATAAGCGGCGACAGCCACAATACTGGGGAGAACTGTCATGGTCTTTTCATGGTAACGACGAGTTACATGACAATGTTCCTTCTTGAAATTGATATGTTGCATGAAGCTGCTCATAAAAGTGAGCTTATTCATACATTCAATCACATGTTTATGAACGCATATATGTCTATACTGAAATAACAGTTGATCGTAAGTGTCCAAAACTTACCAAACGCATATGGGACAAGCTATAGCAAAATTAAAAACTATGACACTGCATTTAGAAGCGCCCCCCCCCCCCCCCCCCTCAAAAAAAAAACAAAAAACAAAAAAACCCCTGTTATTAGCTGCACGTCGTGAACAGGACAATCAGTACTTACTTAGACCGACACTTTACGCTACCAACAGTGAAACAAGAAAAACAATTTTATAAACGGCGAGAAATATACAATAAAACAAGAAATATCACAACAAAAAGCACAAAAATATTTTGACAACAAATATGCCATAGAAAAAATAAAGCAGGAAAAGAAAACATCGACAGCGTTGTTTCGTTTTAATCAGTGCGGTCAGAAGATGGTTCTTGTTTCAAATAATGTTGATGAGGTGACAGTTTTTCACTGTTATTATCCATAGTTTCCTAGACGTACGGTTACTTTCCGGCAGTTATTATTCCGTCCATATATTTTTAGAACTACAATAAATCTTATTTCATGCATTGCAACATGGAGTCGAAATGGGAAAATAAGAACGCCAGCAATGTCTTAAAGTGTTTTGCAGTAAGATATAACCAAACGTGAGCTCACCCGCACAGGTTATGAAAATAGACCTTTTGGTCCAAGCGCCACAGGTGATGTATGGTACCAGTAGAACTCACCTGCAAGAAAGAAAGAAAACAAACACGATCATTACGTATTCGTTACAATTGCCCAAAGCACATTGCTTCCTCTGAATCATTGTGAAGAAGGTACTAAAAAAAAACTGCGTGCACAATTCTGGTTTGTTATTTATTAATTGATGAAACCGTGGGAAAAGAGGCTGTCCAAGGGCTGGCCACTCCAATCATCAAAGATAAACTCTAGTGACAGGGAATGCAAGAAAAAAACGGAAAAAAAATGAATAAAAGGCAGAAATGAAAGATAGCGCATACGTGGAGCATCACTATCTCGTGCAGAGCCTCACAGTTGGCATAGTTAGAGCGTGCTGCACCAGCTACATGCGAACGTCTGGCTCACAATGTGCGTTAAACAGTCTTAAACATTTTCACAAGAGTTGTCTGTATTACATTGTGGCCAATAGCTCATCGTATTAATAGCCATGTGTATTTTGAAATCAGAGAAATTATTCCGCCAAACTTCACTCTATCTCCCTTTTTTTTTCAATAACACTCAGATGCTTTTTTTTTTCATTCTAGATTATTCATGTTTCAATTTTGTCTTGGCAGCTTTATTTCTGCTTTTTGCCTCTCTCGCTAGCCTTACAATCGCGTTAGCAGCGCAAACGAAAACAGCGACAAGTTACGCACCAGGACAAAGATAACTTAGCAGCCTTGTTTATTATAAAATCGCACGTTGAATGAAAGATCGAAGGTCAGCCTTTAGTTTTGGAAAATATTAGTGGTGTCAATATCACGCCAAAACGTATCAACAAAGGGCAGTTTCAGCCTTTTCTTTCTTTTTTCTTTATTTTTGTCAATATGAAGTGCGTTCTATAAATACTTGCCCTCTGTAGTAGTCATCGGCGAGACATTTTTGAAGCGCTTACATCTGTGTACATATTTCGGCCCAAAGAAAGCAGGAAAATAGGTCACGAGGACCTTACAGTCATTCAAAAATAGTTGCCAAAAATCTCCATCCCGCGTCGAAATTTTTTAGCACCCTTGTTTTTGAACTGCCAAGATTGCGAAATCAAAGAATAAAATGCACAGCGTTAGAGATAAAAAATAATGACCAAAGAGCAGTGTCACTTTCACAAACAAACATCTCGCAGAAATTGAACCAAGGTCGAGTGTACGACCGTCCACAAGCTTCATAAAAGAAGACGAAAAAGCAACACAGAAATACTTTAGCTTGGTGTTCTTCGAAAATTCCTTTTTCCTTTCATTCATTTGGCAGAAGATGGTTTATGTGTAGGCTGTCTCCAAATGCAGCGTCCACAGCGATCGATTCCTTGAAGTAAGAGACACAAATCTCGAACGCGATGTTTTTGCGAATTGGATGCACCGGAAGTGAATTTCATAGCCGCAAACACGTCATAGCCACCATGTTTGGGACATTACCCACTGCAAGAGAAAATTAACGCATAGTTGTAAAGCTAAAAATATCGCCCATACCTCAGCGTCAGTGCGTCAATGTGACGCCACAGATTTTGAAGAATTCCATCGTATACTTCGAACATTCTGGCCACCGCAAGAGTTCTCTAAACTATCTACAGGCTGAGTCTTCGGTTGTTTATAATTCAATATAGTCTGCCTTTAGCGATAAACAACCAATTAGGCCCGAGTGCACACAGTCAAAATCTATACCTTCGCGGCAAGCAGGCACACAACGTTGCCAGCCGTGTTTCGCGGTTGCGTCTTTTCTGGCTTTCCAAGCCTACACTCGCCGTAAAAGTGTACGTTCTGCTATACGAGAAGCATAATTAAACTATTACAGATTAACCTATTATTTCATTTTAATGTCATTTTATGGCGTTGTACACTCACCCAATAACAGGAGAGGTGGCTAAAAAAACGGCGAAACATAATAAATAAATTAATGAGAGTAACTGTTAGCAAAACTGACTTCGACGTAACCAACGCGGGCGGCACTCAGGCTGGACAGAACGCAGATACACAAGATCGGTGAGCGTGCCATAATTCCCAGTTAATTTGGCTTAACGGACCGTATGCGCCGACGCGTTCCTATTTTCTCGCCCCTTTGTCGATAAACGGGGCTAATTGAAACATTTCGCCTGATTTATCCGCGCTCACTTTGCCGTGAGCGCTACGCTCATAGTGCGATTCGCTAGAGAGTTATGACTTGTTTTGTTCTCCTGTGCGCCGCCAATTAATTTGCATAATCGAATGAGACACGACTTCTCAGATGCACTTCTCAAATAGTTTAACAAATTATTTAGCGCTGACTGCTGTTTTGATATTTCTGGAAAAATAACAAAATCACCGCCCAAGCACTCCGTACAGATGGTTAACCAGCGAAGCTGAAACGTGCGGCCCCGATGTTTATGACGGTGTTAATGCCGACGGTTCAATAAAGTATTTTTCAATTATTGGTGACGTCTTTGTGTTTCTTAATGAGTTTACACGCACGTTGGGCTGCGACGGAGGGAACGACGTCACTGGCGGGAAGACGACGACGGTCGAGCCAATGTTGACGATAATAGTTTTCTGTACATAGGCGAAGGACAGACGCTTTTTTGTTTCGCCTAGCTATATAAAGTCTGTCTTTAAAATGAAATTACTCGTCAGAACAAATCAGATTCGAGTCAGAACAAATAACTTTCCTCTTTGATAAATGTAGTCTCGCGTAACTTGCCCAGTTATCGCATCCTTCATATGTTTAAGGGATCTGGATCGTACTTGCTGAAACATACTGTGCATGGAAGCGCCCGTGCCAATAAGTATTGAAATGTCAATGTGAGGACAGTACTACCACTGACGCTCCAATTAATGAATTATTTAATCAGTCAGCAACGGCGCATTATAACCTTAACTAAGTCGCAAAAGGTGCAAAAAGCGTTGACACACCTGCAGACCCGCGTGAAATCCCAATGAGAAACATCTCACACAGGAACAGCTAACCACCACCACCCCCCCTAAAAAAAGAAAAAAAAGAATTAAAGCAAGAAAAAGCGTTAATTGGCTACCGTTCTTCCTTTAGCCTAATTATTTGTATAAAACGCTACTTTAATATAGCTTGGTATTTGCAGCGACGATTGGTCGCCGACAAGTTATCTGTCGCGTGTACAGTATGTATCCTTTCATTTATCGTCGCCTCCTCCTGGAGTAGTATGCTAGGCGGAGTAACATAGCGCTATATTCATTTCCTTATTCTCCTCCCCCAGCGCAGGGTAGCAAACCGCATATTGCCATCTGATTAACCTCCCTGCCTCTCCTTTTATTTACTCTCTCTCACTCCCTCTCTCTATTCAGATCAGGTCAGTAGCATAGGCAAAAATCGTTCTCACCTACTACGAGCGTTAATTCAGCTTGAGATGAGACTCTCGTAATTAAGCTGCTGCGTCCACAGTGACGCATGTTTGACAAGAAGCACCAGCCACGATCAAATTGAATTTAGGCTGCCGAACTATTGCAAGAACACTTGCAAAGTTTGGCTAACACCATGCCTGCTTCTGCTCGATTCTTCAAAAGAAATATTCATGATTGGACGCTCGCGTTGCAGTTTCACGCAGTGCTCGTTTGCTTTGATCAGAAAAGAAAAAAAAACGTCAGGTTGTTTTAGGCTATTTTTAGGCAATTCATTTAGGCCACTCTTTTATGGGTAATCACGAGTAGATTACCGTCTGACGCGGTACGTTATGCATAACTTATGATGTCCAGGAAATTATGATAGCGAAGGTCCTGCCACCACCAAATTGCTACGTTGAGCAAAATGAAACATGCTCTTCAAAGCTGCGCGCCTGCACTATACTCTTAGTTCATACTTGACGATGAAAGAATGCATCAAGTGCGATTTTATTTCGATGTGAACGTGGTTAAAAAACTGAAAGTGGGCCATACAAAGACAGGCACAGGGTCAGGCAAACATAAGGCGCATGTCAACAACTGGGCAAAGCCTGCCCTATAGCAATCTTATTAAATAAAACGTCCTCTCGTTATGCTAGACGCCAATCAATGTCACCGTGAGTGTACGCGTGACCGGTGCCTATGAAGTGGCCATATATATATCTGCAGCAACACGTGTATGTGTCCGTACTCTGTGAAAGTGCTGCAAAATGCCTGAAACATTCTAGTACACCCTTTTGGGCTGATCGATTATCAATTAAAACACTCTTCGCTATTATACTGCTACGCGGCTTCACATTGAAGAGTCTCTTTCTCTTTAAAGCGTCCAGATAACAACAGCAATACGAAGTGAGTTTTCAAGAGGACCATTTTTATCCCCGCTTGTTCGAGACTGATTTTTCAATCGTATTTCGCTGCAAGCTGCTCAGATGGTGCACCCAAAGCTTTCCCAGAGACCGGGTACTGGCGACGCATATGATGTACGACTGCTGTGCTGATTCTCCGGCTTGTCGCGTCGGTGGACACGACGTAAATCACATTGCGCCTCTTTCGGCTTCCGTCTTCCGTCTTTCTGATGTTTCCGTAACTTCCTGTTGCCTTGTACGTCGGGAATTGATGTCCCGTGTTTGCGCTAGAGAGCTACTGGCAAACTGCACTGTTGAAACGCCCTGTATCGATTTGGTTAAATCCTGATATATTGTTTTCTTTTTTATTTGGAGCAAAATCTATGCCGAACGCGGCACTGAATACCTAAGACGAAGAAAATCAGCATGACAGAGAGAGAAATAATCGGGCAAAATTATTATTACAGCACTTTGCAGCGTCCGACAGTGGTTCCGGCTGTTCAAGCTAAGGACCCAAACTCTTCCACTGTCATATGAAAATCGCACCTGATGTTGCAGTCTGGGTCATGTTCTTTTATCAACTCTGTAACGTTAAAAAAGGAATAAAGGAAATTGTTCAGTAGCGTCATTGATTAGCAAGGAAGTCTTTGTATGTGTTGAGCGTATAAACGTTCGTATTTTGTCGAACAAGCTAGCAATTTTAAATGAGCGCATGCGTAAAGGTGTTAAATATTTGCAACCTCAGTCCGTGCACGGGCACGATAATTTTGCGCCTTTCAGGAAGCGCTCACTCTGCAAGAAGAAAACTGAGCTCATGCACTCTCTGTGGAACAGAGTGCGCGAGATAATGGCTATAGTGGTGGACGGCGGTCGTAGACTGCGGTCGTTGCCAACGCCGAATGTGCAAAGAATATACGCAGCCTCCATTGTGAAGACAACCGTCTCATTTACAAGATCTCAGCCCACACTTCAATATCGTTCTTGGAAAAGCTGGTCTGCCTCCTTCATTCACCTTCCGTATCGCCTCTGCCTAGAAATTTCATGGAGGAGCGCCAATAACTTGCTCACTGTCGCGTCTATGCCACCCGCTTTATGGACGTTGGATGTGTAAGTTTAGCAGACAAATAGCAAGTTGATTTTTATTTTTAATGCTGCGTTAGTAAGGAAGAAACTTGTCTGGGTGGCCCAACAACTTCGTGTCTCGCCGAACGATTCCCCAGTACTAGAAGTTTCGCTAATAGCGTACAGACCCTACACCGCTGAGCGGAAGGCTTACAACTTGGTAAACGTAAACGCTTCAGAGCACGCTGTATCTTCTGCGAGCGCTGCACACAATTACGAATGTCATCCGCGTAAAAGCGCTCCCACACCGATCGTAAAAGAGCAATCGCCGTGAAAATTGAGTCTGTGGAGAGGCGGCAATAAGGCCGTCCTTTCGGCAGCCCACCCAACGCATTCAAGTCTAGAAGTCGGCGAGCCCATACAAGTGACCTCGGGGTACTACTGCATTGAGATGTAAATGGCGCAATGAACTTGGCGAGTGTTCCAAAGGGAACCGTGAACTACCCACGTCCAATGCGAAATGCCGTTCCCATGGGGGACCCTTAAGATATTTCGTTCAATAAGCAATAGGAAGGCTGGGATGATGAGACCACGTGTACATAGTGTTGTTATTGACGGCGTGGAAGGAACGAAAGGTCAGCGATGAAACGCAGGAAAAGACAATGCCGTTGGCTTGTGCGTTTGACGCATCAGCACGCTGCCATTTAGTGTGTATGGCAATCTGCCTTACACACTAAATGGCAGATTAGAATCTGCCATACATCAGTCTGCCCTTTGGTGTGTATGGTAATCTAGTCATGTTTTGTTTAACTTTTACGCAACAACCAGTAATGTTTTCCCTGCAACGAGTGCCATTGCGTGTGTCTACAGCACACAAGCTCCTCAGCCGCTTTCTTCTTTTCTGTTTTTTTTTTCACACTTTCTGATATTCTCTTTTTCGGCAACCATTTATTTAGCGTTATTGGAATGCGAGACACGCACCGGGGATTCATTCTTGGAAATCTTGTTTGCAACCAGGCTCTGGAGATATTGAGAGGCTACTCCTGCACTTTTTTTAACGACAAGTTAGTAATCTTGTTTTTAAAACAGATCCTACTTGTCCTTGATAGTTTGCCGTCTTTTTTCACTAGTCAGTGCAAGCGAAGCGCCCTAATTATATGGAAATAAATATGTCGGCCGTAAAATACATGCAGTCGGCGTTTCCCTATTCCATATTCGATTCGATATTCGATACTTACTAGTCGTGTTCGATTCGTATTCGAACAAGTTGATATTCGCACACCTCTACTATCTACTAATTTCTGATACTCGTTACGCTAGAAGCAGATTACCGTCAGCGTGAGTGTACACCTAAACTGTGGCTATAAAGTGCTCGTGTGGAAGTTTGCGTGCGTGTTTTCTTGTTGGTTTATTATTCTTTTTTTATCTGCGCGAGTGCCAGCATTAACGTATCAGCGAGCCTATTCAGCATGACATGGCCGATGGCCATACCATGCTGAATACGCTGGTTCTCGTCTACAGCTTTGCTTGACCAAGACATTATGCAATGGAACACACGATCAACTACCGGAGCAAACATAAGCAACTTACCCTCAACGTTATCAATGTGTCATAAAAACACAACCACAAATACACGCAATTAGTCACTTGTGATGCGTTACGAGGAGTTCTCGCAGCTCTCGCACTTTTGACGCGGACGCACAACCGCGCATGGGTGTTTTAATGCTGTAATTCGCATGTTTAGTCTCTTCGTATTATTCGGCCGCCCCGTTCATTCCATAAACCACAGGCTCAAGGCCGATTGGCCCTGTCTGAAAAAACAAATCTATAAGAAATCGATTACTCTTTATTTTCTATAACCTGTGTGCCCACAACTTTTGGACAGCCGGATTGCCAATCTTATGACAACCTATATTAGATATGTAAAGCAAAATTGTACCTTATCGTTTCTTTTTAACCATAACGAAAGTACGAACTCATAGCAGGAGCTATTAGAACGTCGCCGCCAAATTTACGTTCGCTTGTCAGCTGCTTTTCCCTCGAACTAGTCGTACATTTCTTTAATAGAAGGCAAGGAAAGGTGTCACGTGCTTTCATGCAACAAATAAAAACAATCTTTTGAGCACCTCTCTTACGACATCACATTTCAAGCTGAGAAAAGACTAGATTAGATAGATAGATAGATAGATAGATAGATAGATAGATAGATAGATAGATAGATAGATAGATAGATAGATAGATAGATAGATAGATAGATAGATAGATAGATAGATAGATAGATAGATAGATAGATAGATAGATAGATAGATAGATAGATAGATAGATAGATAGATAGATAGATAGATAGATAGATAGATAGATAGATAGATAGATAGATAGATAGATAGATAGATAGATAGATAGATAGATAGATAGATAGATAGATAGATAGATAGATAGATAGATAGATAGATAGATAGATAGATAGATAGATAGATAGATAGATAGATAGATAGATAGATAGATAGATAGATAGATAGATAGATAGATAGATAGATAGATAGATAGATAGATAGATAGATAGATAGATAGATAGATAGATAGATAGATAGATAGATAGATAGATAGATAGATAGAAATTTTACTGATCAAAAAGGATCAGAAAGGTCTAGAAAGCAAGAAAAGAAGAGACAATGTCCCCCCTCCCTTTTTTTTAATTCGATCACTAAACTTTACAAGGTCTGATTTCGATGCTTTTATCTTACCTACGCACAGAAACAACACAGAGATACGAACTAACAATAACTGCGATTTTAAGCCTATAGAAGTGTGCTACAAAAAGAAATAATGCAACTATGGAGGTTTCTCCGTAAAAAAGATGTGAACTGTTGCGGAAAGTAGAGCTTCCTGAAGCGCGACAAAAATTTAAAACAGCAAGCGATAGCTTATCAGTTCAGCGCCAAATACGAGGCGGCGCACCGGCCTCGCGGATTGCAGATGCAGTTGTACACAGGCCATGAAGTGTGAGGTGTCAAAAAGAAAATTATAAAATAAAGGCTATCCACAAATTGATGAGTTTATGTGGAAGGGGAGAAACACCTTGGCAACAAATAAAGGCAGCCTCCTGAAGCGGTGCTTTTCCGAGAACCTGAGAGCGGCTCAAACTCAGTTGTGTCTATCCGAAAGCCTATATGGCCATGGCCAAGGCTGGCAGTGCAGTGTGTTCCTTCCGGGTGAAGGGCGATGTATGAACGGGCTTGTCGCACCGCCAACGCCGTTGTTTGGGTTGAAACAACCGTGAAACCAGATAAGACGTTGGCACCGTTGCACAAATCTTGCTGCGAAACCGAAAAAAAAAGTTACGGGACGTTGTTTTTCGTCGTTTACACTTGCCACCAACTTCCCAATACAGAAAACGAAATGCAGCGTAATACCATTTTCCACTGGCAACATTTCGATATCGCAAGAGAGACGTTCCCTTGGCGATTTCCCAGACTCGGCGCAATTGTACTCGGTGTTTTTTCGCATTTTTTTTTTCAGAAAGCTCGCGACCTAATCAGTCAACAAAAGAAGAAGAAAAAACTCTGTTTTCAGATAGATTATTTTTAGGTCGAAATGCGCAAGTGGTGTTACGCAGTGCAAATTGGCCAACCCAAACTATTCGTTCTGAGCGGCAATTCACTGATTTTGTTGGTGGAGTTTAACGTCCAAAAGCAGCACACCGGCTACGAGGGACGCTGGCTGCAGTGAGGATTAAGTTCAACCACCTGGGTTTTTCTAACGTGCAACTAAAGCACGGTCCATGGGCGTTATTGTTTTGCATTCCGGTGACTTCGTACTAAGAAGAAAGGCGCCATAGCTATCGAGCCACCACGGCGAGTATTCGCACCACTATGCACATGAGAGAGAGACGTAATAAAGGGGAAAGGCGGGAAGGTTAATCACAGGGGAAGCTCCGGTTTTCTACCCCACGCTGGAGAGAACAGTCAAGTGCACATGCCTGCTGGATGGTACATAGCTGCACACCCGCTTTGTGGGCGAACATTTTAAGACAGCTCTAAGACAAAGTAAACAATGTTCAGGGCGTGAAAGGCCGATTTATTGTTAATTTTATTCGAGGACCAAAACAGATTTTGCTGGTTGAATTCAGGCCCAGATAAACGCTGCATTCGTGGCATCATTTGCATGCACTGAAGTGAAGTTTAATATTCTGAACTGCATCAACTGCAGCTGTGATGAGACGATCAATCACCTCCTCACAGCCCCCGTTTCAATGGGGCGAGAAAAGTGCTCGCGACTGCGCTCGAAAAACTGGACGATTGCCCTTCACAGAGGAAAAAGTTGTAAGATACTGGTCCAGACGGCTTTCCGGCACTCAAGGCCTTAAGCGCTCTGCTGAAGTCCTTAAGGGCTCGTGAATTGTGCGACCGACCTTGAACGTTGTAGCGCGTAGCATCCCGCTATTGTGTGGATGTTTCTCACTTTATTTTCTTAATTTGTTTTTTTTTCTATCACCTTTTATTTCCTTTATCCCTTTCCCCAACACAGGGTAGCCAGCCGGTACTTACACTGGCTAACCTCCCTGTCTTTCCTTCCCTTTGTGTCCCTCTTTGTGAACTGCATGCAACTCTAAAAATATTGCACGCGCTGCGTTTAGTAACTCCCTGGGTGAGCTTCGTTTTCACCACGCATTCCAGGATCATCAAAGTTCGGTTATTTCGTGCACAGGTTGACGAGGAACGAATGCAGTGACCAATGCCACTGAGTCACGTTGCGCGCACATATGTTCACTCGAAACTTCGAAAGTGTCAAGTGCAGAGCTAGTGTAATACCCTCAACCAGAAGGCCTTAGCGGTAACTTGAAAAATAAATAAATAAATAAATAAATTTATTCATTCAATAAATAATCTTACTTAACATGTAAATTTAGTATGAAAAGGTACTGTAAGGCGGCAAAAAAATTTCCGCGACATTATTGTGCCGCAAGACTTTTGGAAAGTCTATATGGGGGCATGCTAATTGTGGCCTAATTGTGTTGAAGATCTTTCTGAATATCATAACGTAAATACTACCGCACACAAAAAAGAAATGTTTTGCGTATGGAATGTAGATAAAGTACAAGATCCCTCACAAAACTGAGAAGATTCAATAAATGAACGCGTTACACAGCCTTTTCCACATGTATGCATTATGGTGCACTGGTACCTCAGTGGCCATGGTGTTGGGCTGCTGCGCGCGAGGTCGAGAGTTCGATCCCGGCAACGGCGGCCGCATTCCTATGGGGGTGGACTGCAAAAACGATCGTATACCGTTGATTGAGTGTACGCATTAAATAACTAATGAAACGTTAGGCCTAATGTTAGGAGACAAGAAGAGAGCGATGAGAATCAGACAGCAAGCGGGGATAGCCGATATTATAGTTGTCATTAAGGGGAAAAAGTGGAGCTGGGCAGGCCACGTAACGCGTAGGATGGATAACCGGTGAACCATTAGAGTTACAGAATGGATACCAAGAGAAGGGTAGCGCAGTCGAGGACGGCAGAAAATTAGGTGGGGTGATGAAGCTAGGAAATTTGCAGGCGCAAGTTGGAATCAGCTAGCGCAAGACAAGGATAATTGGAGATCACAGGCTGAGGCCGTCGTCCTGTAGTGGACATAAATATAGGCTGATGATGATGACGATTAATAAAGAACTGCCAGGTGGTCAAACGCATTCTCGGTTGACCTCTCTTTCCTTTCCCTCCTCCACCCTCTCCCTCATATAAATCGGCGCACTTCATAGTACCACATCAATTATTCTTTCCATAAACTGCCAAAACAAGTTTTCTTTTTTTTTTTGCCAGGAACCTGCGGACTAAACCAGACACATAAAAACAAGATAAAGTACGTGTTTGCAAGCTGCCGAGAGTGGCCATTTTTCTTTTTTTTTTCTTCTTTTTTTCCGATTGCAAAAGTGCAGTCATTATGCCTAGTAAAGAAAATGTACGCAGCGTCTCTCGTGCGTGTATATGCCTCTAGCGAGTGCCACTAAGTCCCTCTCCTGAGAACTTCAGTTCATTAACTTTTGCTTTTCATTCAACCCCAGTTCGCAGAAATGCTTCGCAGTTGTAGCGGGAGCTATTATTTTGAGAGAAATAAACCATCTGGGAGTCATTAGCAGGAGTGTCAAAGATAAATAATCTACAAATAAGTGCAGAATATAACGTTCAATAAACAACCACTCAGCTAAAAAAAAATTTCGCGATGTAACGGCACTCATTGTTCAAGAACAGACTATTTTTAGGAGGATGCGTGATAAAAGATTCGCGAATTTAATTTTCTTTCATAAAAAATTAAATTAAGGAGCAAGACAAGTAGATTCGCCCGTAACAACACTAGCAACGTGGATGATGAATGGAAAGACTGCGAGGGCATTTGTTCGGATCAGTCAAATAAAGTTACAGCGGAGTAAAAGACATAGCCAGACAATTTTTCCTTTATTACCTGCCCTTACAAAAATGCGTCCATGTTGGATAAATTTTCTGGGAGTCCAGCTATTGCCCAGTGTCTGCAATATTGTACACTTTCACCCGACACTCTAGGGTCCAGTGACTTCACTTTATAACAGCACTTGAAAACTGAGACAACTATAGGCGTGGATATTTCCTGCCAGCAAAACATAATCTCACGCATTCATCTGAAAGTGCACGCGCGAAGCAATATTTCGGGCCCTAGTTTCATTGTTTCAGGGGGTAGCAAGTTCGAAGATACCATGGACCAAAGAGTAAATCCTTGCGAAGCAAAAACCGGACTAGAAGTTTTTCTGTAGTAGGGGGGGGGGGGGGGGGGGTTAGACTAGGCTGCATGACACACAGACACGCATGTGCTGTGTCATCTGACTGCCGCTTTAGTTCTTGGTCTCATTTCACAGCTCAGTGTGCTTCCATAACTGGCTCATCAGCCGTTTCTTTCTTTTTTGTCTTAACTGGGATTAAGTGGTTGTGACTGTGATTCCAGGTGGGTATGCATTAGGCGTCTGAAAGTCGCTCTTGTTGTTGTCACTGTCAGTTTCAGTGCCGTTTTAACGTAAATACGTGTTTTTCTATAGCCGTCGTGACTGATCCTTAGAAAAAAGTTGCTGCACGTTATTGAACTCATGTTTGCATCCTGAAGGCTTGACAAAAGACATTGTCAATGAGCTGACCAGAAGCCAATTCCAATCGACCGTACACGGTTCAGCACACTGGATATTTAACATTGAATGCTGAATTTCGCATCAACCCTTGCCTGTTTAACACTGTACATTCTCAATTTTTTCTTCCTTCTGTACCAATCCATATTGGCCGCCATAATTCGACTGTGCGGCTCTCACTCGTCTAACACGGTCCAAGTCATGACCAGAAAGAAAAATTGCAGTGCTTTTGTGGTAATTAACGGAGTTAATTAAGGCGCGTCCCCCGAGTTCTAGAGCCCGGGAATCCCAGAATAATCAACTATAAATATTCGCGTAATGCAAATTACTTCGAACACTGACTGTGTGAGCGGGTCTTTCAAAGGCTGCCAAAACTGGCACGCGACATTGACCTGCCAGCTGTTTGATTACCCAAGCGTCATTACAATGGAAAACAAAACCACCATCCTCCCGGGTAATCACGTTGAATTGATCTCAGCGAATGGAGGGACATTTAGAGATTCATTTTTTTACAGAGAGCCCTACAGCGGCATACTCGCAGTAGTAATTACGCCGTGCAGTGACGGACCAGGATACTCTTCGAAAAGATGCAGATGCGAGTATTTAAAAAAACTAATGAAATTAGCAAGCAGTGCAGGACATTTATCAGGATTCAACAACTCAATGCGGGATTTTCATAGAAAATAGAAAAAAAAGATAAGGAAGTTTGAAAACACGGGAAATTCTATGCATATATTCTACGCATATTCTATGGAATATCTATGCACTCGGCTGACCTTTCTTTTTTTTTTCCTCCCTTCCTTTTAGACTATCCACGAAGACAAGTCCTTTTATCGTTCCTTTTTTTCTTTCAACAAATAAGCACGAAGAAGAAGAAGAAGAATGCTACAGAGTTTCTAGGCATAACATTTCGGAGACTGCCACACGTTTTGCCAGAAAGCACTAGGACTTCTTCCGATCCCACAGGATAAGTCATGTTGACTTACTCTGGGAAATGAACAAAAAAAATTCAATTGTGGTTATGGCGAACAATAAACAGTGCACGTCGTTTGTGCTAACCTTGTACACAGGCAATTGCGCCCACTTAGACAAAAGACAAGCTGGCACGATGCACGAAAGCGAGTTGCGCAAAAAAAAAAAAAAAAAAACATCGTTACGCAAGAATCGCTCTCTGATGTTAGCCTGAGCTCAGGAGTATAGGCAGCTGCCAGCGATCGATAATGCATCGATTCTACGTTTCTGCGTCTCTACGATTCGACGATCGTATGAGACGCATGCAATCCCCCTCTTCGTTCTTCTCTCTGCATTCTTTTTTTGTCCGTTGTCTTCGTTTCTTCACTGCGATTGGCAAAACTTGTTCCGCTCCGGGCGAACAGATACTACGCCGACCGTACAACACGCATCGGACAAACCCCCTAGGCCTTAAATCTCTACTGGAAGGAAAGGAAAGGTTGTAGTATGGACATTAGGGAATAGAATGACTACAAGCGCTCCACAAAAACAGGGAAGAAATTTAGGGACAGCAGAAGCACAAGGAGAATGCCTCGCGTTGCCGCCGTATTATTGTATATGTGGCGAGAGATGTAGTCACGAGGAAAGAGCAGGGAAACGGAGAAATCCAAGGGGAGAGGAAAGATAGAGATATATATAGAGAGAGATGGGAAGACGAGTAGTTACGAGTCTACAGGGTTTTTTTTTTTTTTTCGTGCTTGCGTGATTTGCTCATCGTGTGTGAATGTGAGGGCCCGTTTTCCTAGCGGCGACGAAATGCCGAATACAGATGAACTCTATGGCCGAAGAAAGAAGCGCTGGAGGTATAAGTGTTACGCCTGCTCATTACCGGCACCTCCCGCGGAGAGTTAATGAGCGAGCAGTGGGCGTACGACGAACCATCCGGAGTTCCCACTGTTCTTACCGCTATTCAGAGGACGCCACAGTTGACGCCATCCACGGGCATGAACTTTGACGGCCGCAGGAAAAGATAATACTTGCGACAAAGTAACGTCATTTGGGTCGATGGATGTCCAGCTGGCGCTTAACATGGTCCGTGTGTTTAGATACCGCAAACAAAGACGAATAGACCAACCTTACAGGACAGACATTTCACTTCAGCGCAGCGGGACATGACCACATGCGCATTATTTGCACAGATTATTTCCAACATTCCAGCGAGTTCCAGAAATAGACTTTATTTCTTCCATTTCGGGGCACTGAAGTACCTGTGGACACGACGCCACAATTTTAGTCGCGAAGCTGAGTTCAAGATGCTCAGGGACATTTCCACTTGCATTACACCCCGAAATACAGTCGGTAATCTTATATTTACACGTTTTGTTTCCCTGCCTTTCAAATATTTCTAATATTAATTATCTGTCTATAGTATTAAGCAATGCTAACTCCCGAATCCGCTAACTCTCGCCACTTCTCGAGGAATTTTCTTTACACGGTCCCAGCTCCGTAAGCTTCAAAGGTATCAGTTCTAAAGGAAGGCTAGATGAAACTTTTCCAAGCACGTTCAAATATAGGTTGATAGGTTCAAATCGTAAGGCGCCACACCAGCACCATCGCACATCGCTAACGATACGTCATACTAACTAAGAAGGTTAAAATAGTAAACACCAAGAAGGGTCTTTCACGAAGTCTTTCACAATGAGGTCCACAAGAAGGAAGCAAGGTCATTATCGGCGAGCGTTGTAAAACGTTGAGGCGCCATCTTGGTCACGCTTGGCGAATTAGAATGACTTGAATGGCCGTCTGCCTCTGGTGCGGCTCTTAAAACCGCGTTCGTTGACTGTCCCCTGCATTCAAATCAGCTCGTTCAGAGTTTGCTCTTCTATGCAGTACCACGGCCGCTTTCTATTGAGGCGTACAATCAAGTTGCCATGACGCCTGCGTGTAACGACTGCAATTAGTTTATTTTTTTATTTTTTTAGTTCGGTACTTCGCAGAACAGGATTTTTCAAAGGGCGAGCCAAAATAAACAAACACCACGAACATCTGATGAACGGAGACTGCGTGCACGCTGGAGCATAGAGCAAGCTTATACGGACATTATTCGCGCTTCTTTTTCGCGCCTTTCAGATTAATTTTAGTTTAGAAGGGTCAGGCGCCCTAATACCCAAGAGACAGCAAACAAACCCCGAAGAAAAAATGAAAAGAGCCCATTGCACATTACAAACAGTCGAAGATATTGTGCTTGCCTTTAAGTTAGCCTTTGCTGAATTCATTGAAGTTGTGTTGCAGATGAGTGCGTAACAGCTAGAAGTACCAAACCACCGCAAAAGCAAAAAAATGCCAGAATTCGACTTGCTTCATTGTCATTTAACGCTGTTTGCCTTTGTGTTTATTCGAGCAATCTGTGCCTTGAAGATAACGCAAAAAAGCAAAACAAAAAGAAAGGAAGGAAGAGAAAGAAAGAAAGAAGTCCACGAAACGAAATCTCAATTAACGACGAAGCCGACATCGGTCCAGTAGAATCACCGGGTTTATTCCACGACAGCTACCACTGCGGCCAGAGGCGTGATCTATACCGAGACACTCGTGTAGGAAAGAGTCAGTTTGCTGGTGTTAGCTCCAGTGCTCCAACGCGTACGCGAGGCACTACCTACACGCCGAGTCTATAGCGTATACAAGAGAGACTGCAGCTCGTTGGCGATCGGAGGGCGCCAAACCGTGCACGAATCAGCTCCGCCTACTTAGTCGTGATACTCGTCGAATTAGCGGAACGGGGAGAAGAGGGATGACCTGAATGATTACAACAGGCCTGAAACCTAAACCAGCATTTTTGGCACACGCATCTATCTTCATCTATATCGTCGACGGGAAGTACAAACGTTATCAGCAGGATCAGTCAGTCTTGATTGGATGACAAAATTGCCCGCTGGGGATGATGACTATGATGATGATTTTTATTGGAATTCTCTTCGAAACGGGGTGGCAACAACTACTCACTCATACCGCTTGTGCTAAGCAGTATAATATGAATGCATAGGAGTCTATAATCTTGCTTCTCTTTCTTTGATCTTTTCTCTCTTTATTAAAACCTATATATCTATATATATCGTACAGCTGCCTATGCCGGTAAGGACTCCCTTACATTACAATGCGTTGGCGGGCTAGTTGGTGCGAATCCATAATTACTTGTTTAGCGCAAAAACAACGGACACGTGAAAGACGACAGGACAAGGCGCTACTCTCAACTGACATCATTTTATTGTATCCCTCCTTTATATAGAGCAGAAACAAGAAGAACATGCGCAGTGAGCACCATGCGCGGCAACCACCACAACATCTGATCGCCAGAGTGCACTCATGACACATAATCCAAAAAACCATATTCAGCGCTGTACAAGCTTAAGGAAGGCACACTAATGCACTGCGAACCCAGTGACTGTATGAAAAAAGCTTCCAATAATTCTCGGGCGGTGGTATCACGGCTCTTTTTCAAAATCGTAGTGTCATGAAACATAGCTTTGCACCTGCATATTTTGCAATGTTGAGCTAAATGGGAACCTGTGCCTGTCGGTATAGATCGCTTCTCTAAGGCGCTCGTTAACACAGCGGCCTCTTAGCTTATGGAACTCTTACCTTATGCGTCTGCGCACTCAAAGATTGTCAAACGCGCCATTGCTTTGATGTGTCTAGAATCTTCGTTAAAGAAATCGTGTCATCACACTGCGAACCAGAGTTTCATCGCACAGTTAAATAGGCTGAAGGCGGCGGGCTACCCAGGTGTGATGGTGACCTCGGTCTCTGAGGTATTGCTTCGGAGACTGAAAGGGAAGCGTCACAAAAGCAACTGTGTTACTCAAAAGAAGAGGACTGAAGTTGTGCCGTATTGCCATAGAGTGGCTCACAATCTAAAGAATGTCGCCACTAGACACAATGTCCCAGTAGTGTTTTCTGCGCCTCAGAAATTGTCATTGTTGTGCAGCCGTATTTCGAAAACAAGTAAGAAACCAGTTTGTAAAAAGAACCACGCGAAGATTGTAGATTGTAGCGTCGGTGTAGTATATAAGATTCCGTTGTCATGTGGCAAAGTGTACGTAGGGCAGTCAGGCCGCTGTGTTAACGAGCGCCTTAGAGAACACAAGCGATCTATACCGACAGGCACAGGTTCCCATTTAGCTCAACATTGCAAAATATGCAGGTGCAAAGCTATGTTTCATGACACTACGATTTTGAAAAAGAGCCGTGATACCACCGCCCGAGAATTATCGGAAGCTTTTTTCATACAGTCACTGGGTTCGCAGTGCATTAGTGTGCCTTCCTTAAGCTTGTACAGCACTGAATATGGTTTTTTGGATTATGTGTCATGAGTGCACTCTGGCGATCAGATGTTGTGGTGGTTGCCGCGCATGGTGCTCACTGCGCATGTTCTTCTTGTTTCTGCTCTATATAAAGGAGGGATACAATAAAATGATGTCAGTTGAGAGTAGCGCCTTGTCCTGTCGTCTTTCACGAGTCCGTTGTTTTTGCGCTAAACAAGTAATTAAGGACTCCCTTTTCGTGAAACTTCCTCCAGCTTGACAGTTTTTTGCAGAACTAATTTGCAATATTCAATGTCCCTGCGCTTCGAGTTGTCTATAATTTCGGCCTCGCTTCAGGAAGCCGTTGGTCCCGGGTTGGATCCCCGGACGAAGATTAATTTTACAGCGAAGCTGGTAAGGGCTCAATGGTCGCGTCCGGATGTAGAAAAGAACTCTCATTGGCCGGATACTGTATGTGCGAGTGAAAGCGCGCGAGAAACACGCGCTTTCACGGGGAGCGAACGCACGGCGGAGAGCAAATGCCACTTCCGTCGCGCGAAAGGCCATGGGGTGACGGGAGGGAGGGAGGGGAGGCGACGTTTAGCTGCGGAACCAAATGCGTATCTTGCGACCAGGCGCAAGGGGAACTGGCGACTTAATCTCCCACACGAAAGGAGGACAGCGGGAAGGCAGCGGGGAAGGGAGGGGCTGCGGCTTCTCCTCTGCGAGCAACTTGTACTTTGCGCGGCGCCGGGCGGTCGCGAACAGTATCTTGAAAGCGATCTGCAACACGGCTCCTACTTTTGTATGCGCTGTGCTTTCGCCGCTCAGTTTCCGTTGAAGTGATAGACCGCATGAACCTTCGCTCACAGCTGCTGGCACGCTTGCTCACGCCAGCATTCTGACAGCGGTTGTGTGCGGTCACACAAACAACGCGCAGAACTGTTGTCGACGGCGGCGGTGTTTTGCCCGCGTTCGCACCAAACGCGCGCAGCGTTGGTGACGTGTTTATGAAGAACGTGCCAGTGTACCGTAGCGACCATAAGGCCATGGTCCCTGTGGTCACTAAATAAATGAAAATCACCGGATCATATACATTTCTCCATTCTTTAATAGTTCAAATAACCAATTAGACCATCACATCTTAATAGTTGCAATTGGAAATACTATGAGCATGACCTATGGCTGACTACATCATACAAAATTTCCACCATAGTACAGCTTCGCTGGTCTTTCATCTCCACTCCAGTGGAAGGGCTGACAGTTTTTTTTTTTTCAAATGCGAAGTTTTTTTTTCTTCTTTTTTTACAGCAAAGCTGTATATGGCTAGTTACCAGCGGGCCGATCCCGAAGATAGTGCTATACCGGGCTGACCCGGGGCGGAGGTGAAGCAGGCTTCAAGCCCTCCTCCAAATTGCAAAAAAAAAATAAGTTTAATATTGTTACAGGAAGAAAGCAGGCCCACGAGTGTAGGAGAATGTATATTTACAAGCGATGTATATGGCGTTCATTCAACGGCCAGAGTCTTCGTCTTCCTCCCGTTAGTGTCCCCTTCTTCTTTCCCTTCACCGTAACAATGTCTTGGGTACAACTACAACCCGTATCAGAAATTAAGCTGATAAGAACAAATACTACACTTTGACCCGCGTCGGCCATGTCTAGGTTACACGTGTACGCCATCCCGCGTATTCGAACTATTGCCTAACAATCTGAGCGACTTCTGTCTCGTGACGTCATGCTCTACATAGGCTCGTTTCCTCAGTTCTGCTCGTTCGTTCGTTCGTTGGTTCGTTCGTTCGCTTGTTTTTTTTTTTTTTTTTTTTTTTGCTGCAGAGACAGTGGTGAAGGAGGTTTCATTATGAGCATGAATTAAATAGATGTGAAAGTGAGTCTCCAAGACGTGGGTGAGTCTACATTACAGGGCTGCTAACACTAACAGAACAACGTAATGGAACGACAGAAATGGCACACCGTGAATTTAGCGGTTACGTAATGGTTACGGAACACGTGAAAAGAAAAGGGATTATTACCACCGTCAGCGCAAACTCAGATTATCTAAACATGACTAAACGCTTGAGAAGCGAAGGCCATTCGTTTAGTCACTACTCTCAAGATTACTTTTGTGAGAAATACCTATTTCAAAAACGGGAACCCGCTCCTTCCTTCGAAATCTGCAAGCCGGAAAAATTGGTGTGATTATCGAACCGCCTGGATGCGTGAGATAATCGGTTCCTGCAAATGAGCTCATTTTTTGTGACCACAAACTTCCACATCTGCATGCGCGCTAGACACTGCAGTCCTCCGGCGGCTAAATTGAGCTATTTTTCTCCCAACCTGGGATAGGAGCAGGGCAGCGAAGCCGATGGCTTTTGCGCACTACACCCCAGAGCCGCAATTCGTGCACCCAGAGGAATTAGGTCGCGAATGCGCTGATTTGTTGTTACCCTTCTTTGCTTTTTCTGCGCGAGAAACCGGCGCAGTAAGATACATAAAAAGCAGGGTGACCTCGGTTTTCACAGCTTGTTCCTCTGTATACGCTCGCCCGAAACTAGATGAGAGGTGTAATCGTTGCTAGCCAAGCCAAAATGGAGCGCCACACCTGATACGTGCGACTTACAATATCAAGGAAAAACCAAAGAATACACGGCGTCTAAGGCCATGTACATTTACATGTAAGGAACGCCATAAAGACGTGCCGTAATCTCCAAGACAATCCGTGGATTGATAAACTGATTGATTGATTGATTGATTGATTGATTGATTGATTGATTGATTGATTGATTGATTGATTGATTGATTGATTGATTGTGCAACCACCACTTATCTCCTATGCAGTTGCGCCATAGGCAGACACCACCGCAAGTGTAGCTGGACACTGATGATGTTCCATCTATTACTATACCCAGTCATTCCGGGTAACGCAGCAGAAATCATGACCACAGTCCGCTGCTGGTTACGCATATCATTACATCTCGTCAGTGCGTAGCGAGCAACGCTAAGAACGAGTTATTAGTCAGCCACGCGCCGTGTACTCTCTAATGGCGTGACCTCCCGGTACACCTCGGGGCCTTTGCTGCGCCAGGCAGTTTCATTGTTGCCGCACAGCAGAAATATGCAAATAGGAAGCAGAAACGCGTGTTTACAGAGCTATCTGTTTCTTATTTTTTCCTATACGTGTATTATTAAAAAGGAGGTATGAGACTTCACGCGCATAGCTTTCGTAGTGATAACATCCACAAGAGTGAGCCTAATTGCAACTTGTATTGGCTTTTGAAGGTAGAAGAGCGCTGACTTGCCGATGAAAAGAACACACACCGAAAGAACACAGATACACACAGAAAAGACGATCTGTATCGGCTTGTATTGGCTGTATAACTTAACTGTATTGGCTTGATAGCTTCCGAGCGTGCGTCTATGCACGCTTCATTAACTTACAGGCAAGTGCCATTTCGTTCTATCATTCCGCTCACAACGTTTCTACCAAGACTCACTCTGTCCGCTTGCCGGCCTTATTGATCGAGAAAGCACTGACAGGCAGTTTTGCGAGTTCTTATTGTTTATTAAGATCTGGTGAATGCAGATAATATAGGTAGTGTGAATGCCTAAAGAGAACAAATAAAGGACCATGTAATAGTCAGAAACTCAAACGTGTAAAAAAAAAGAAAAGTGCTATTTTCCGGGCCTTCGTACCTAGCAGCATTAATTAACACCGCTTAGGGTGGACATGAATGATGTCTTAACTCTACTACAGAGCAGAACCAGCCAGTGCTTGATCGACGCCATCATCCGCAGCTGGTGCGCGCCACTCCTAGACCGTGTTCGTAACCAGGACATGCTTAAAAAAAGAAGAAAAAAAGAAAAAAGAAAAGACCCACGAAATGCAGTCACTCCTTATTACCGATACGTAGACAGTTTCGCTTTCCTGCCAACCACTAGAGACGAGGGGTTATCAAAACGTTTTGCCGCTTGCATATCAGGAAAACTGCCAGACATTTGAAAAAAAATATTTTTCAGCATAATCTCCCCTCACACTAATGCACTTTCTCATTTTCCTGGAAGGCTTTTGATACCTTGCAAAAAAAAAAAACTTTCTTCCTGGTTGTCAAGCCACTCCTCGGCGGCAGTTTGAAGCGAGTTCCAGTCATCAAACCTCGTTCCCTTGAGGTGTTTCTTCAAATGCGGAAATAAATAAAAGGCACTCGGGCCCAGGTCGGGACTGTAGGGTGGGTGGTCCAGCTGTTCGAAAACACACTCTCGAATGGCATCCTGGGCAACACGAGTCCTGTGAACCGGGCGCTTTCGTGCAGGAGGAAGACACCTCTTGTCACTAATCCTCGGCGTTTTTCCACGAATGCTTTACGCAGTTTTCGAAGAACGTTGGCGTAGTATTCGCCTGTAACTGTCCTACTGTTTTCAAGATACTCAATGAGCAGGATCCCTTTGCGTCCCAAAAAGTGTCGTCATCACGTTCCTCCCTGAGCATTGGGTCTCGAATTTTTCGGGGGAGAGGACCCCGAATGCCTCCACTGCATAGACTGCTGTTTTGTTTCTGGGTCCCACTGATACAGCCGCGTCTCATCTCCAGTCACAAGGCGGGAAAGAAATTCTTCTTGCTCGCTTTAATGGAGGTGTAAATGTTCCCTTGATGAATGCACGCGGTGGTGTCGATCTTGCGCAGAGAGGTTCTGCGGGACCCACCGTGCCGAGACCGGCTGAAATCCCATCCAGAAATGCAATATAATACAGACAATGAAAAAAAAAGAAAACATCAAGGTAATGTATATCATCATCATATTCATCATCATCATCCTATATTTATGTCCACTGCAGGACGAAGGCTGTGATCTCCTGTGATCTCCAATGATCTCCAATTACCCCTGTCTTGCGCTAGCTGTTTCCAACTTGCACCTGCAAATTTACTAACTTCATCATCTCACCTAGTAATACCCAGTAACCTCAGGGGCACATACGTTGTGGCCAATACTCAGTAGCCCTTATATTTAGATTGCACTACTTCGGGATTGGCCTATTAAAATGTTCGAAACAGTTTAGAAACAGTCATACCCGACACGGAAAAGTGGTAAGTCACCAAGGAAGACCATGTCTTCTAAGAAAAGTCACAGTTTTATCCCGAAAGGCGGAGCTTTGTTAGCAATAGCCAAGTGTTTCACAACGAAACGAAGTAAGCTTCCTAGCTTCATCGACCGTATAAATTGCAGTAAACATTCGCTTACTAATTAAATTAGCAATCATGGTGCAACGCGCTCACAGGGAAACATGAACAGATTTCACTCGATGACCAAGAACTGGACTCACTGGAGCGGACACGAACTCCCTGTCACAACACAGCAGGGTGATGAGCGCAAGAAGAGCCCAGCGAACGCTTCTGCTTCCACGGGTCTCAGAAAATTGAGATTACGGGTGACGTCCAGCGCTAGGCTCGCACGGAGATAGCGCACGTGCATCAACCAGCCATCTCGGCTAGACCAAGCTTTGTAGCCGCCGATGATTACATCCAATAGGGCGCGGGCGGCGCGCCGGGCTAGAGGAGGAAACGCTCTCAACACACCTCCCCTCCCCCCCGTCCTAGCCTTGCACGTGCTTTGGACGTGACCTCCGACATTAGGCGCACATCAAACCGCCATCCTTCTCGGCTCACTCTCGCACGCTTCCCCTCGCACCCGCAGCATAAGGCGTGCGGGGAGCGATGGGATCTTGTCGCCCTTGGACTTTACATGAAACTTCACGACGACGCCGACGGCGAAAATTCGCCCGGAGTGTCCATATTATCGCCATAATAAAAGCGCTTCAACTATCCGACCCCCGTAATCTGGAACGTTCCTCCTGTATTCGATGGTGTGTGTGGAACGTTCCAAACCATCTCGACCCAAGAAAGTAGATTACAGCGCCGCGCCTCGGCAGAAGTGGCCACTGCGCTTCATTTACAGCCGTCGGCAACTTTTGAGGAGCGTAGTGCATTTGTTAGTCGAGGGGCGTCGCTGTGCTCAGCGCGGTGAAGAGGAGAAAAACGTTTGAGTCGAGGGTCGTTTGAGAATACGGGGTAAGTCTCTCCAGTCACGGGGTGCACATTTGTGTACGCGAATCGGTTTTAACACGTTCGTCCTACGACATGTAAAAGAAGAAGGCACAAACATTAAGCTTAAGGTAAATGAACAGTTCCATTGAAACTTCAGAGTATTATACACACGCCCACTTTATTAAAGCCACTGCCACTGCCAGAACGTTCGACGTGCCACGTTGCGGCAGCATTAGTAAATGAATTTCTTCCTCGTGATTGCTACAACTAAGAAATAAACTTGTAGTTATGATTTAAATCGCTGGTTTAAATCTATTTAAGAGAAAAAATGTTTGATATAATTGACTCTCAATGAAAATTTAGTTATATTATGTAATTACAAAGGCTCACTAAAAATGGACAGATGATCATGATTCCATATTGATTTTCTCACAATGGAGACTGCGCTACTTGCGGATAAAATTACGTAAGTTAGATTCATTGCTTGACAGGCGCATGATAATTTGTGATTGAATGCATTCATGTATATTCAGCCCCTGCTATTGACTTGTGCGATGAAGCGAACTATTTTTTAAACAGTATAGGGTTGATACTGCATTTTATGTGTTTCGCGGACATCCCATAAAGCCGTTCGAGAATATCTGTAGCATAATGCAAGTGCTAAGATTAAACTGTGTTCCGGTTGTGTTTTCTTTCTATCAAATCCCCATCTTGCACAAGAAAATACATTTTAAAATGTAGGTATTCTTTCCCACCCCGAGTTATGTTACGTATTTCGTCTTTTTACCAACACTGTAAACAAAACAAAAAATAACGTTGTTAGCAGGCACCAAATCCAATTTAAGGCTGCATCCTACCCATCGAGCGGCTGCAGATGAACGTAGCACTTTCTTTCTTTTTTTTTTTTTTTTTTGAAGCGTTGGAAAATTGCGGAAAAACTTCGTTAGAATTCTTCCCGTCGTACAAGGAATGATTTATTCTTGCCGAACGGCCAGAAGACTTTATTTGGATATCGATCCAACAAAACTCTCTTACTTAGCCGTTCCGCACGTTCGTTCTACTCCAACCTGTGCTGGTTCCCACCATGCCGCGCACTTAGCTAATTAGCGTCTGCTCACCCTTTCCTTAACGCCGGTTTTGAGACCTCCAACGTCGAGAAGTACAAAATCCTACATCACAAGACAACCGCACCCCTGCGAAATACTTTTCTCCCGACCTGGCTACTTATCGAGACGGAACGTTTAATTAAACGGGCATACCTGTTTTTTTCGCTAGCGAGTGGGCTCATGAAACGATTAATTAGAACATGCCCACGTGTAGCAAAAAAAAAAGAAAATGGATGCTTCGCCTAATGCCCTAACTATCAGAATGTTCGTCGGAATTCCGCCTCAGTACAAGCAAAGCCCACACGCACAAGGCGAGACAGAAAAGCTATTAGCGTTTATGGTTTCTAGTCTAAAGGGCTCTCCAGATGACAAACGGCAAGAAAAAAATTGGAGGACGCTTAAGCTTCGCCTTTAGGAGCAGAACGCGATAGCGTTATCGGGACCCGTTCGCATCGCATCGTTCGCATACGGCAAGTAGGCTTCATTCACTGCAACACGGAACGTGGGAAAGCCAGCTTACAAAAACCAAGCTTACACCGTTTTCCTTAAAGTTGGCTTCACTTTTAAACTGAAATGCATTGCTGAAAATACGCTTTTCCTAGGAGCAATATAATTGGTCTTATATTAAAATGTAAAAGCCCTAGCACATTTATTATTATTTCATTAATTGCTTGCTATTGCCCCGATGCGCGCAGGTCTGGTAGAAATACTGGAAAAGGGGTGTGTGCTTTAGTTTCCTCGTAGCAGAATTAGGTTTTCTCGTGCATTCAAATTACAATCCGATGGCGAATACGACGCCGAATGGTAAAGTCGTACTTTATCATTTTTCTGACGAATTTCACTGTGAGAAATTCAATTTTTGTTCACCAAAACCTTGCACCACGTGGAGGGCCTGCGCTGTTGATGTGGTTGGATGATTTTCTCCACCACCCGCCATCATACGCCGGTTGCCGACGCCCGATTTTCTGCGACACGGGGCCCTAAACGCTATCGCGTTAAACAAGAAAAAAATACAGGCAACTGTTGTGTGCTATCCTGAGTTTGCGTTCGTTTGGCATGTTTTAATGCCAAGTGGATGGCACAATCAAGGAGAGCATAAGAGCCACTGCCAGGAAGGACCGAGTGCGAAACAGTTCTAGGTAGTTGCAATACACTGTTTTATTTTCTTTCTAATAATTACGCATAAATTACTGCGAGTTGATGTACTTTTTTTAAAGGATGATCTTAACAGGCACAAAGACAATGAACGCCGCCGTGGTAGCCAGAATTATTACGCTTCGGTCGGTCTGTTTAATTAAGCACAGACCAACGAGATCCCGTGGGCCCTGTCTGCACCTCCCATTAGTACGTGGCACCAAATAGCGACGCGGTTGGCAGCATATATATATATGAATAAGTGCGAACGACGCTGCCCTGTGGCCATGTCATCGTGTGTGTTGTGCTATTTTTCCGCTAAGAATATATGGTTAAAGGATGATGCGTGACGCAGTCCTCCTTGCCACTCCTGAAGTATAATCGTTCTGTGTACTTAAATAGCCTGCGACTTTTTGAGAATTTTTAACGGACAGAGATAAACTCGATCGAATAAAATTTACATCCTTCTCCGATCGCCATGTTACTGGTGCCTAGCCTGAAACTACATTTGTTACCTTTCTCTGCGTGCGTCTGCGTGTGTGTGTGTGTGTGCAGGGTTACCTCATAGGACTACAGGCGCAAGAAAGATCACGGTGTTACTTCGCTGCGCTAGACATGGGTGTTCCGGTAATTGGACGTGACTTCATCATTGCCCGCTTTCGGTGCGGCGGTTGTAATCGGAACTCTATTGTCCTCGCGAAGAAGTGAACTTGCGCAGTCTTCCAGGGCGGTATCTGTTAGCTATAGAAACTAAGTGGCTCGTTTGACAAAGGAAAGGTTAGCGCTATCTTCTGCAGCCCTTCAGGGAGCATGGCTCGGCGCCAACTATAGAAAATCAAAGTACAAAACAAATTGCGCAGCAACCATCGACGTCGATCGGCAATGCAAGCGAATAGCCGGACGCTTCTAGAAAGGCCGGACGCTTCTAGAAAGCGATTCCCTATAAATGAATCTCGAAGCCGTATATTTATCACAATGAAGGCATTTAGGTATCACTCGTTTCATTGCGTAATTCCGTAGAGAACATAGCCGTTGGCTAGCATATCTTGAGCGGTAGTATATAGGTAGGCTATAACACATATGCAAGCCGATTCGCAATACCTCTATGGTCTCCAGCGACGCGAGCGCCGGCGAGGAAGGCGACTGGCATCCTCCTTTCCCACCAGCGGAGCCCTCTCTCCCAGCCGCCACAGGGGACAAGGCGGCAGGAGTAGACGAGCCCCTCATCCTCTCTTTCCTCTATGCCCTTTCACTTCCCACTCGCTTTCCCGTGAGGACGTTGCGCCGTGCTCCATAAAGGGTCGCAGAATTAAGCGGCATCTCCTCCTATAGATCACCATCGTCATCAGTAGAGGAGGGCTGTTTACCGCAGTGTATAAACGATGCCACAAGCTCTCCCACGACAGCACGTGCGCCTCAAAGGCTTTAAAGGTCCGCCGCAAATTGGTTGCGGGAGAGTACGCGACCTTTGCCTCGGCGCGTCTGTGTCGGCGGTGCCAACCACAGACCGACGGCCTACAACCACGGAAACATACGAAAGGAGACCCTGGCCGCGTCTACATGAATGAGACAGTGGCGCATGGTAACGCATTTCTAGCGCATCGCATTCATGTAAACAGGCGTAATGCGCTATAGAAGGCGCATCGCATTAATGGACCAGGTGAGGGCAGATTTACTGCCGCGAGTCTACTCACGCATGTGGCGCTACATTTCTCGCAAGAGTTAATGCGCTACATGCAAACGGTGTCGCATCGCCTTACCCGAATGCGCTAGGGAATGCCATGCGCCACTGTCGCATTCATGTAAATGCGCCTAAAGAAAGTTATTCGCTTTAAAGAAGGATCAGGCGATACGCACAAGGTACATAGTCCTCCCTCCCTCCCCTCCCTCCCTCTCTTCCTTCCTTCCTTCCTTCCTTCCTTCCTCCCTCCCTCCCTTCCTTCCTTCCTTCCTTCCTTCCTTCCTTCCTTCCTTCCTTCCTCCTCCTCCCTCCCTCCCTCCCTTCCTTCCTTCCTTCCTTCCTTCCTTCCTTCCTCCCTCCCTCCCTCCCTCCCTTCCTTTCTTCCTTAAAATTGTCCTTTCTATGAAAAAAGAAAGTATCAGGGTATAACAATGCGAAGTCGGGAAGTTAGGTATGCATTGGATCTTTGCTTTTTCCCGTCCTCGAAGCTAGCCACCAATTCGTTTAAAGCGCCGGCGGCGGCGAAGCTTCATGCATCACCACACCACGCGGTTGACCTCATTTGGGGAGTTACGGATTCTCAGCGCCTGGTTCACACCAGTGGCCTGAGCTCGAAACCCAATTGAGATACGCCCAACGCCTGACAACATCATCGGGTTGTGCCCGAAGCCCCGGGTGATAAAAGCAGCCGCGCACTGCATGTTATGTTTGGCAATGCGCGCGCGCCTACAGCAAACGCAGGAATTCAAGCGACGTGAGCTGAATTTGAAAGTCAGCTGACAGTTCCAATTGTTACCCAGCGAAGAACTATGGGCGACATGCTGGCAACACGCGTCATGCATGAAAATGTGAGTCTGCAGTGCAGCCTAGCGTAGTTTGTTGATGACTGGACGTGTGTGCATCAATCAAACCACCGCATTAGTAGACGGCGAAGATTTTGAGTAATAGAAAGACGGCATGACCAGTCGAAGTAGTTGAGGGCCTACATGTCTATAATACGACATTTCCTAAAAGGAAAGCAAATGCTGAGAAGCGTGTCGCCTTAAAAGCTAGAATGACATCTCGATTTCGCCTGAATTTCTTCCCCGTCACCTGGCAACGCCATGGATGAGTCCGCAATGCATTCTATTCGGTCAGCGCTAAAGCAGGTTAATCAAAAGCTACGCTTACCCGCCGTGTTTGTTTAGTGGCTTTGGTGTTGCGCTGCTGAGCACGAGGTGGCGGGATCAAATCCAGGCCATGGCGGCCGCATTTCGATGGAGGCGAAATGCGAAAACACCTGTGAACCTATATTTAGGTGCACATTAAAGAACACCAGGTAGTGAAAATTAATCCGGACTCCCCCACTACGCCGTGCCTCATAATTAGATCGTGTTTTTGGCACGTAAAACGCCATAATTTACTTTCATTTTTTAAAAAGCTACCTACGCTTCAATTAGTGACAAGTTGTGTTCAACATAGTTTTCACACAAGTGAGCAACCATTCAGATCACGTTTGAGCCGCCGTCGTACACGAGGCTCGAGCCTCGAGGCGAGAATAAAGCACAATAATGTTGCTCACCGTACATACGTTCACTATAACAAGTGCATTCTGTCTGCAGGGAGGTTTCTTGTGGGATAGCTACACCAAACACAAAAAAATGGGAAACATGGAGCGGGTGGAAAAGCACGTGGTAAAAATGCGCTATTCATGTCTCTGCCGAAATCAGCGCTCGTGAGGCAGATTTTCGACGGGAACAAAGACGCAAAGAACATGTTCGCTCATAAATGCGTCTCCGTTGAGGTTGCAGTGTTTGCTGAAACTGGGCGACAGGCTTATTCAGTGCGTGTATGAAATGCAAATGTAGGCAGCTCAAAGAAGTGCGGTTGCCCTTTCTCACATCGGCAAAACGGTTCACATGGCTACGATGGTAAGTGTTTCACATGGAGATGAAGCTGGTGAAGGGGGGCACTCGGTGGCAACTTTCACGCTACGTTTGCGAGCCTTCCGCCCGCTAAGGCGGATAATACCTGCGAATGGGGTGCCATAGGACAGTTATAACGCGAAGTGCAGAAAGCTCCTCCGAACACGACACCATAACACCAGGAAGGCCCCCCTACCGCGAATCAAAAAATAAAACACCAAATAAATTCTCTATCTATCTATCTATCTATCTATCTATCTATCTATCTATCTATCTATCTATCTATCTATCTATCTATCTATCTATCTATCTATCTATCTATCTATCTATCTATTATCTATCTATCTATCTATCTATCTAATCTTCTTTTTTAGGTCATTTTTGTGTTATGTCGCAGAATTGTGTGGGTTATAGAATGACTTATATGGCTGCTTTCTTTTCAATATGGGCTGATGTTGTTTAAGCAAGTTTCCGAAATGTGCTTATTGCCAGATCGTATTTTTTTTTTTTTTCGTATCACCTCATGTTATCATCGTTTGCACATCGAACAACCTACTAGTAGTTTGCGGAGAAACCGGCGACACAACAGTTTTCAACATTTCCGATGTGATCGCAAAAAAATAAATATCTCACTCACTTGGCTTCAAAGATCGGTTTCTTCTGCTCTCAAGGGAACATGCCCATAATAACGCTGAAACGTTAAGCCTCGTGCTGTAAATTTCAGAACTCATAAAATGAATGGCACAGTCACCGTACAAACTGCCACAACTGCGCTATGCTGCAAGAAATCGAAACAGAAGGAGTCGAAGGAAAGTTGGATAAGAGTTGTCAGAAAGCGTAAGAAATTCTTTCAGAAAAATAACCGGAGCTCAAAAAAAAAAAAAAAAAAAAACTGGTGATCGTTCCTTCTGATAGAAATGAGGCAATACTGAAAGCTGCGGTCGATCTCGTTTTCTTGTGTTCTTTTTTTTTCTTTTTTTTCATATTTGCGCACACCTTTCTACTCCTATATCGAGTCAGCCAACCAAGGCAGCAAACGATTGGCAAGAAAAAAGCAGGACTTGCCCTACTGCTGTGAATCTCTGCTGCTGCTGCAGAGCATTATTTACGGGAGGCTCTCAACACCGTGCCACGAAGTGTATACACTTGGGACGTCAACGCGAGCGAGCCATCGTACAGTCCGGGCTCGACAGAGAACACCCCCTCCAACCCCCTCCCCTTTCCCCGCCAGCCCCTCTGTTCCCTCTTCCAAGTTGCGGGGCTTCTTTCACTCGCAGTGATCAATCATCGCCAGCGGTCTACAGTTTGAACGAGTTTGCTCAACTCACGGGGAGTGGTGACGAGTTGTGAGAAACGTTTATGCGCCAGCCTGTCGGCCTGAATTATGGGCTTTCTTTCATTTCTTCTTTCTCGTGTTTCTCGAAGGCGCGGCAGTCGCTATTCGCATGTGCCGTCATACTCATATAGCTGTACTCATTTCTTGAAAAATGTTAACTTGTTCTAATTCTTTATAAAATGTTAAGCATGAGAAGTTTGGCCACAGACAGGACCAGCTGTTACAAAATCACAGATGCGAAAAACAACAATGATATAAAGAAGAATGACTCAACAGTCTAGTAACATAATGTCGAAACACTAACAGAGCAAGTCTGTGCACCTTGGAGGGGAAAAAGAAGTTATAAGACGACACGAGCAACACAAACCTGGACAGATCATGTACACAGAGAAAATTAAAAAAAATGCATTCACTGGGAATTTATAAAATTACTGTCTACGAGAAAATCCCGCAAAGCCTTGAGAGCTAATCTCGGTTTGTTTGGGCACGACAAAGGTCCGAGGACTTTTTGTACTGAGAAAAGGCGCCTATATCAAGGTCATTGAAATAAACATGAAATATTTCAGGGTGCTAGTTGCAAATGGTTTTTTTTTTTTGCTGGTTTTATAATCATGTTTACCCTTTAATCTAGACATGCCACAAGGTCACCGCAAGATAAAGAGTTGAAGTTATCAATGGCGGGTAAACAAGGTATATCGTCGGAGAGACTGCCTTCTGCGCTTCCAATGGTCCGCATGTCTGCGATGGTCAGTGTTGCGCGTTCGGAAGAAGCTGCTGTTTGACCACTGCTGTCACCTCTATTATCTTTCTACGATATTTTTTTCTTAATAAGCATTAGTTCATGAGTTGCCCCGAAGTTTGTGAAAAAAGAAGAAGAAAAAAGCTGCAAAAGAGCAATCGCCATAGTGAACTTTAGAAGTACTCTAAATCAATATTGTGTATACTCTAAAGATAAAGCTGTCATATCATAAACTGGTGTTCGTCTGACTTAATGGACTGGTTAGGAGTTAAAGCAATACCTTTAAATGGTTAGCAGACATAGTTATTCCAAAGACAGTGAACACGTTTCGCCGTTCAGCGTTTTAAACCAGAATAGAAAGGCCCGAATTCTGTTTCGTCGTAGGTCCAGCAGGTGCACTAATAGAAGTTTTAGTGTTTTCGTTGCCCAAACTACAAAATATTATTTTCTGAATTTAACGGCATCAATCCTTCACCAACTTTTCCGTCGTGTAAACGACTACTCTTTTATGTGTTTTACTCTCCGTCGGAAAATGTGCAATGCCCTATAAATGGTAAGTAAGCAGCAGGGCGCATGAAAGTCAACACTTCTTTTTGTAGGCCCTGCAACGTTAGCAAGCCCCCGTTATTCTTTTCCGGCCTGCGGGGCTGTTATAGGCGGCCTGTCCGAAGTTGACTGCCTTAGAAACAACTCATAAAAAAGGCATCTGGAATATAAAATAATGAGGTAGTTAGCTTTACCGTGTTTGCCTGCGCACTGCTTATTTGTATGCAGCACTTACGCGTACGGCAAGAAGTTTTTTAGCCCTTTTTTAAGAAAGAGCTTATTATTCAAAGAGAAAACTTACTTCAATTTCTCTTCTCTATTTTCTTGCTGTCTACACTTTTTTCTGCTGCGTATGTTTTATTTATAGTTTAGAGCCGTCGCTTTGACCTGCCCTCAGCGTAGGGCACCAAATGTCCAACCGTTTGAGATCATTTTTTTTATGTCTTCATGTTTACTCCCCGAAAATAGTCCTCTCCAAAAGGAAGCGTCCGGAGCCCACACACTGAATACGAGACAAAAAAAAATGCACAAGCAGCATTGTGCTGCTTGTTATTATCTGTGAATATCAATGTTCCGAGAAATATCTGCGAAGTTATACAGGCATAACTGAACTTTGCGCACAAAGGCGATGATAAATGACGGGCGGTACAAATTTGTGCTTCCAGCCACGTATTTACGAGCGCTCGCTACTTAGCATTCCTATATAGACATGATAACCGTACACATTGTTTGCTTTCTTTTCTCTTTTTTTTCTTTTTTTTTGGGTATGTACGGTTCATTCTAAAGTGCTACCTTGTTACAGGCGCTATTTCATCCAGGATGACAGACAATCCATCGTGAACTGAAGGTGGCGGGCTCCATGCATTAGAAGGGGACGAAGACTACAATATAAGTATGACCATGCAGTATGCTTTGAATACGCAACGTGTTATATACTGCGGTCCAATTACTCACTCACTGTACACGTGTATGGAGGCTGTTTAAATTACTGCGAAAAGCAATAACGCCCTAGAGAACAGACTTCAAGCGCAACGTTGTAGCACTAATACTGTGAAGTACTATTACATACCAGAACTCTCACCGCTTCTTAGGTGTGATTATTGACAGGAATATTTCATGGAGCCCCCACTGCATCTACCTGAAGCGGAGACTAATTTCGATTATACATATAATAAGGTTCCTGTGTGAAAAAACTTGGGGAACGTCGGTACGGTAAATGCTGTAGCTGTACAGAACACTGTTTCTGGGTTTTTTACGATACAGCTTGCCGGTTTTGGCGAACACATGCAAAACAAATAATCGTACCCTTCAAAGTTTGCAAGGCCAGGCTCTGCGGACATGTCTTGGACTTCCACTATGCGCCTCGACTCATGCAACAATCGTGATTGCTAGAGACCACTTGGTTCCAACATACATAACGGTCTACAACCTCAGAGCACACATTCGACACCTGTGTCGCGTACCCAGTCATCACATTGCTGCTTTGACGGCACAAAAACCTCAGGCCACGTTTTCGAAACTTGTTGCGGCACATCGAGGCTGCCTTCCATCGGGCTTTACGCCAGCAGCAAGACCACTGTCACCCCCGTGGTGTCTACGACAGCCACAAGTACACCTCACGATTCCGGGAATTACGAAGAAGCTCCGTCATTCCACGATAGCTCTACGACAGTTGAAATTGTCATTGCTGCACGATGCATATGAACTAAGAACGCAGGTTTACACCGATGGATCTGTCTCAGCCACCAGCTCCACAGGCGCTTTTATCGTCCCGGCTTTACAAGTCACAAGGAAGTTCAAAATGTCCCACATGGCAACAGAACTTGCCGCCCTACGTGCTGCTGTTAATTACATCGTAGAAACACTACCTCGAAAGTGGGTCATTTTTCTGTAATTCCAAGGCAGCCCTTCAGAGTCTGCAGTCAGCATTAGGACGCAAGACACATGAACAACATGGTGTTTGAGACCAGAGAGGTTCTCCATCAAGCCCTCATGAACGGACATGACATCGTATTTCAATGGCTGCCGGGGCACTTGAAATATGATGGGTATCGTCGGTAATGACCTTGCTGATGATGCCGCCTGGTCAGCTCATAAGGAAACCCTGACTGTTCCTATACCCTTATCAAAGACAGACGCTGCGAAGGGTCTTCGTTTACTCGCTCAAACCGAGACAGAAACTTCATGGAGCAGCCCTATTTTTACGAACTGTCGTCTCCACCAGCTGGATCCTACACTGAGGCTACAAATTCCATCGAACTTCCCCCGTCGTGATGCAACTTCACTTAGCTGCCTCTGGTTAGGGGTCCATAGCTTTTACGAAAGCGTACTCATTCCTTCTGGGCATGTCCGACACACCAATCTGTGACTCGTGCAACTGTGAAGAGACGGTGGAACACGTGTTGTGTTTTGTCATCTTTATGAGACCGAACGCGACATTCTCCGGAGTGTGTTAAACCGATTAGACAGGAGACCGTTTTCAGAGACAAAGATTCTTGGACCGTGGCCCCACGCGTCGCAGGCTTACAAAGTGACGCGGGCATTGTTACAGTTCCTGAAGTTGACTGGTCTCAGTGACCGATTGTAAAGTTTCGGACAACCGCACGCGTTCATACTGCGAGTACTTTCTTCCCTCTCTCTCCTTTCTTTTCATCCCTTTAAACCCCTTCCCCTTCGTAGGGTAGCAAACCGGGCGGACGTCTGGTAAACCTCCCTGCCTTTCCTTTCTTTTTTTCCTCCTCCTCCTAAGAGTAAAACGCTCAATTCTCGACGTTCCTCGATGACATGTGCCTCTGAGAAAGACGAGACCTATTGTTGAAATATTTGCTCCTGGCTGAGGCCACCATTGTTATTGCAACTGTTAATGAAAGCAGGGAATGGAGCGAAAGCAAATGGACGTGCAGTGTTGCTGTTGTTTATTAGTATGGAAAACCTGGACCACTGAAATGCCGGTATCACCAATTCTTTCGGTCTTACTTTTCAACATTTACGATAAACCCGGTTTCACCTAGGCTTGCTCCACCTGTAGCAACTATGTAGCCCATGGTTTCAGAAACACTGTGTTAGTAGTGATGTTCGTGGCATACGTGATAATAATGCAAAGTCTGGCGATACGATTCTCCGTGTGAACGTGATGGCTTGTGAATTCATAGCATAGCATTTTTTTTTTCATTGTGAGCAGACGCCTTATAATTAGATTGCGGTTTGGCATGCAAAACCCCAGAATGTAATTTTAACGGCAAAGTCACTAAGCAACCACGGTAAACAAAAACGTGAAGAAGGAAAACAATAAAATGTTCCGAAAACAACTTCACACTCTGGCTACCAAGCTCAAAGTTTATAAGGCGGCGGAAATTAGCAAACAAATAAATTGGAGCGAAACAAGGAGACACAAGAAGAGAGAGAAAGAAAAAGTAAATAAGAACTAACAGTCATGCATAGATAAACAAGACGATAGCATGTTACTCTTCCTCAATGTGTAAACATAAGAAGTGCACTTTTCCCCCTTGCTCGAAGGCTAAAAGAGCACAAAAACAGCACAGGCTAAGAACGAACAAGTTTGAGTTATGTATATGGAATCCTTACAGCGGACATAGTTTCCCTGTTTGCCCGGCCATGTCGCATCAGATTAGATTTGATATAATTTTTATATGTTGGAGGCTAATTTTTCTGAACGATGAAAGCGCTCGGACTTCGTGCGAAATACTATATTAAGAAAAGATTGAAGCAGCTTGTGCGGACCTGCATAACTTCAAATGACTTGTGTAGCCTTCCGTGGGCTGCTGGCGCAAAGTCCTCAGCAATCAAGAGGAAGATGCAAGTGCTGAAAGTTATAAGGCGGCGGAAATTAGCACGCGAATAAATTGAAGCGATACAAAGAGGCAAGGAGAGAAAACAAGGAGAGAAAAGTCATAAGGGATAGGCAGGGAGGTTAACCAGGCTCAGCCCGGTAGGCTACCCCGCACTGGGAAAGGGAAAGACGCACCATTGTTAGCAGGGCCCTGAGTCTTGTAGCTATGCATTTTCCGATGCTATTCCCTTTCACGTTTTTCGCGCTTCTTTGGTGGCCAGGCGCATTATCTATTAGCTGAACCGGCCATGAAGAGTGGATGATACGAGTGGCATAGAATCGAGTGGAAGGCATTGCCACAATATCGCGGCCGAGATAGCAGAAATGAGGGCCCGTATGACGTAACGATTCCTTTCGCTTGATTCCAGCATGCATGCACCGATCACGACGGGCCGATCGTGGTGATAACGTAGCCGTAGCGCTGCACGAGCTACTGATGAAGCGTGGAAGGAAAAGAATTGGAATTGCTACACAATCCCAGCCCAGCTGCGCGACCAATGGCAAAGACCGAGCGCTAGCTGCGTTATATAATGCACCTTCCCCCGTGATAGCCGGTTGCACAAACGATTGTGGAGTGCGCAGTACGCTGAAAAACACACACAGGAGGCGACAACGTACGCCCGTGATCAAAAGTATGGGTACCAGGGATTATGCGAAAAGAAAAGAAAAATCACCGGTGATTACAATACTCCCTAATGCGAATTTTGAACGCAGCTGTTTAGGTGTTCTGAATTCGCGATATACTGTGGCAAAGAATTTGATTCTGAACGACAGGGTCCTCTCGGCGGCGGCGCTGAGCATCTGCTCGGGCTAAAGTCCCTATATAAGAAAAGTACCGCCATCTACTCTTTCCTCCGCCGCCTCCTCTCCTAAAGCGCTTGCTTTTTTCTTTACTTTTTGCTTGCGAAAGCCAAGTCGACGGTGGCGCACCTAGAAAGTCCACGTTGAAGCTTTCAGGCCGGGCGCGCGCCGCCGCCGCCGCCGCCGGCGACTGCGGCTGTGCAGAGGACTTTCAACATGGCTCTGAGGTGGAAAAAAAGAAAATATAAAGAAGTGAAAAGCGCGCGCTATTATCGTCCAATCGGAGATACATGAGAGAGAGAGAAGCAGCGTTTATCAAAGGATGGCGGTACTTTTGTTATATAGAGATTTTAGCTCGGGCAGCTCATTTAGCAGCTGCGGCAGACGACGCACCTCAACCAGTTGCGTCGCTCATTGTTCAGAAAGAACTGGTTGACACTATTTTGTATTATGATTATATTGTCACGTGGTAGTGACAGGGGAGAACGACATGTGTCAAAACTGTGACTTACAAATTTAACTCTTTATTGGGCGAACTAGTGCCCAGCACAAGTAACACTCAAGCACAGCGATTGTCGGCGATCGTCGAAAATCTGAGCTGCGGTCAAGCGCGTCGGCTTTTATACGTAACTCGTCGACGGTTCCAGTGTAATCGCTGGTGCCCGCGTGGCTTCCAGAAAGTAGTACACAATTCGCGTCGCGCATACAATCAGATTATAAAAAGCTTTCGTGACAACAGCAAACGGATAGAACTATTCATAACATTTGAGAAACTTCTGATACATACAGGCTCGTCGAGCATAGAGGGATAACGTTTAACAGTTGTTAGCCGGTGAAAATCAGTGACCAAAGAAAGATAAAGTGAACACACCACGTGCGGTACTCTGGTGCCATCCCGTAGCGATCGTCGCAAGACACGTCTTGCGCGGCACTACGCTTTACTTCTCACGCTTTCGCCATACCCTCCTCCTCGCGCCCTCTTCGCTATCACCGCCTTTCATTCTCCCGCTGCGCTCCGCGTTGCTCTTTCATCCTTCGCTGTTGTGCTCGTTCGCTCGGTTACGCCGACACTCGCCGCAAGAGCGGGCGCCTAAGAGCTGCGCTCCATGAAGAGACGTTTCTTGGTAACTCGGACTGACAACCGGTAACTGACGAATGAATTGCGATGTCTGCGATACCAAGTCTGAGCTGCAGTCTTCAGTTTCAGGTTAAATTCCCGGTAATTGAGATATTCCGGTTTTTCGCAGAGCCGGCCGTGGTCCGCATTTCTCTGGTCACGGGAGTACAGTCGTGAGAGGGAACAACAAATTCGTTTTTAAGCAACGGTTACTAGCGATATGTGTATTTGATTACGACGCGTTCATATCTAGCACTATTTCTGCACATTTACATGGGGTATGTGTGTTTAGTCCCTGCAACTTCTTCAAAGTGACTTCCAGAGTTGCCCTTCATATGACTGGAAGGGGTATTTCTTCTGCTTCTTTCATTCTGGAGGCAAATGAATCATAACATCTATTTTCTAATATTGAAGAGAGTTGCGAGGAAAGGGAAGAAGACGAACTTCTTGTTGTGTTATTCAGTCCTGAAGAATAGCCCATCGCTGTTTTGCACACGGCATAATGCTTACTGCAGCCGTTGGATCGGAGACAGATACTTCAGAGCATTCCCGTAAAGCGTCATCACGTATCCTGGTGTGAACTAAAGAACACACATATTTTTGATTGAATCCGATGGTGTAAACGCTGCAAGTGTTAACTGCCTAAAAACTCGGTAAACACGTGCGAAGTGATCAAGTGCGACAGCGCAAATGGGCCAACAAATAGGAAACAAATATGGAAAAAAAGAAATGTCGCACCTCCTCCAATTCAGGTCGTACGGAATGTCGACGAGTGCATTCTTATGGCACAACGAATTCACCAGGCGAACACCAAAGACGGGTCGACAGATTTTCAAACAAGCAACACACTTGACGTGAACCACCAAGCCCGAGTGCAGACGCAAACCGATCTGCACTGTTGTGCCAACTCGCGTATCGAATTGAATTCAGAATACTGCGAAGGCGGCGTCGCTTCCGTTCGACGTATTCCTTTCTTCACCCGCTTATACGGAAAGCGGCAATGCTTGCTTCTCGAGAAGAAAACAGCGAGGCCTCAATTTGTACAAGGACGTTTTCCGGAAGCCGTCCGGCCACACCTGCATACTGACGCGTTTTGAGCTTTGAAATCGCTTACGTCGACGAACAGGAAGCGCCAAACATGTCCGCCTAGTTTCTGGAAACGACGCGAATATGCAAAGCAGCATGGTGAGTGCACCAAGCACGTGATTCGGGAGGATGCAGCGATGAAATAAGCATGGCAGATCCATTTGCTGTCTGGATGTTTGCTGTCTCTATAGTTTCGTTTTTCTGCTTTTATTTTTCACCCACGATTCAACCAGCATCATTAGTTTTGATACGAAAGAAAAACAACTATAGGTTCGTTCTCAGTCTGCAACTCGTAGCTGCGTCCTGCTTTGCAACTTTAGAGAGGGAGGAGCACTTTATTAAATCATGGAGAACATTCCGAAGTAGGTTAGCCCTGCCCTCTCTAATACCGCGCAGCATTGTGTAGGCGAGCGCATATGTTGGTATACCAGGGCCCGACATCACAAAGCTTCTCGCACTTAGGCGTTCGTTTTTCACCCGCCGTGGTGGCTTAGTGGTCATAGTGTTGCGCTTCTAAGAACAAAGTGGCGGGATCAAATCGCGGCCGCGGCGGCCGCATTTCGATGGGGGCAAAATGCAAGAAACGCCCATGTGCCGTGCATTGAGGGGTACGTTAAAAATCCCCTGGTGGTCAAAATTAACTCCCGATTCCGTCACTACGGCGTGCCTCATAATCAAATCGTGGTCTTTGCACGTAAAACCCCAGCATTCATTCAAGTGTTCGTTTTTGGTGAGAACTTGCGCTATTACACTGAATGAGCGACGGTTGAAACACGCATGCTTAAGGATTATGAGATTTCGTTTTAGAGCAAATATCACTTGCGGCGTCTGGATTTAAAGTAAAGTTGACATTTGTATACGGACTAAACAACATTCCCACTGAACGTATCGTCTCGGGGACCGCTTTTACGTCATGCGTATTTCACAGTAGCGGCCTTTTGAACGCAAATTTACGCTCTGTTTGCCATAATTCTCATTTTGATTGCGGGAGAGGCGCAGAGACGCCGAGTGAGGCAGAGAGGACAGACGCTATACAATTCGTGCCAGTCGCGAGGCGCCAGCGTGGCGCCTATCGAAGCGAGCCGCAGGTCATTGGGGAGATGGGTTGGGCAGTTCAAAACGGCCATGAATGAAACCTTGACCATGAATGGAAATCGATGCAGGTTACTGCGCGCAAGCGAGACAGGAGGAGGCAGGGGAAGACAGATTGGAAGCCTGTGGCGCCGTGACAAGCTTGCGCGGCGTGCCCTTTTTCATTCGCTTTCAGGTCCTGCAGCTCCCGTCGTAATCAATCTATCGCGTAGTACAGAAGCGGTGTCGTATATGCAATTACTAGCACCCGCTGTACAGATTAAGAGTAAAGGAAAGAAAGACAGGAGCAGAAAAACAAACATATAGTCAAGATAATTTTTTTTTCTGTAGATGTCAGGCGAAATCAACAGCAAATTCTCCGTTTCAAGCGGACAAATTCAGGGCATGCTTCCTTTAAAAAAAAAAGGAAATATCGCGGTCGAGGGGAGGACGCTATTGCTGCTTTTCTGCTTGCTTCTTTCGTTTTCTCACGGCCGCTCTATTTCCATAGAGCGGCCGTGGTTTTCTTCTTGAAGCAACTTGCCGGAGCAGCAGCTTGAACTTTTACTCGCAATCCCATCATACTAATTTTGCCTTTTCGGTGCTAGGCCGCAAGGTGAACAAATCAAACGTGAAACTCACTTGTCCGTCCGGACGCAGTTCGGACTTTAACTCATGCGAGATAAAAAGAAGTGTTTGTATAGATAAATCTTACTAGGCCGAAAAATAGTTATATTTGGCCATCCTAACCTTTAAATCAAGGTGGTACTGCTTGCGTTATAACAATGGAAATAAGACAGTCCGTTATTGAAGGACACCCATTATAGCGAGAATACGGTGAGGTAGAATATTAACACTCGAAATGAATCTGAAAAGTGCTTTCGACTGCAATAACGAGAAGGAGAAGAAAACTTAGAACTGAGTCTAGCGGAACACATTGTTGAAGGTCCTGTCTATCTAAATACATTTTTTTTTCATGGACTGCGTTTGCACTACGCACCGCAGCTGACGATTACACAAGCCCGTTAAAGTTAGAATACCCCCGCCAAGTGTCCTCCACAGAGAGTACAGAAAGTTTTTATCATGAATAACTTCAAAACACGTCTTGCAAAGACGCGTGCATCGCAGCTAACGAACTTTAAGCAATGCCTAAATGTGAGCTAATGTAATAGGAACTACAATTGGCTGTTTTAAGCGAAGCTTTATAGGCTCACACGTTTCGGTGGTGGTGGTGGTGGTGGTGGTGTCACGCTGAAAAGTGGGCCGATCGTGGCGATAGTGCAGAAAGGGTCCAAGCTCAATGGCACATACTAGGGGCAAAAAAAATTGAAAGAGAGAAAGAAAGAACGAGAGAGAAAGAGACAGAGAGAGTAAAAGAAAATCACCAGCACTTCCCCTGTCGAGAAAAGGGGGGTAAGCAATGGTTGTCGTGTGTATACTTGACCTACTACGTTCCCTTTCCTTTCCTACTACTATTCGTTCCCTGTCGTGATACTTTTCGTTCCCTTTCCTTCTACTTCTGTTTCCCTTTCGTGCAACTTTTCCTTCCGTTGCGTGGTACGTTTCTTTTCCTCGACGCATACATTTGATAAACGTTTATTACCGTGACATGTCGTGAACTTTACGTTACCCTGATGAAGGTCAGATACACACACGACAAGCTTCGCTTACCCCCATTTTCTCGACAGGGGAAGGGCTGGAGATTTTTTTTTTTTTTTGCTTTTTCTGCGGAACGACCTATAACACAAATAACATAGGAAAAGCTAATGGTTAGTGCGTCCCATTGTGTCGTTTACGGTGGTTCTCTTTTCCGAGGCGGGCATACAATTACACGTTACGTAACCACAGAATAAACACAACTTCTTAAGAGACGCAGCTTCTTCCCATGCAGGTCCTCCAATATGGCGGCTAGGACGACGTCAGTGTAGCATCAACGGCCGTGGTAGCATATTCACTGCCGCAGGTAACCTCCTTCAATGCCATAGAGACGCGGTAGGAACGCTGCCAGCGTCTGTGTCAGAACCACGGCAGAATCATTGAACGAGATGCCATGGACGTGGCTTGTCATCGTACACGGTGCTCCAACATGGTGGCTAGGATGAGGTCAGTGCAAGCCTGGTCTTGAGTGGTGGATAAGCAGAAAGGAATAGAATAGAGCGAACTGAGTCCTCACATTATGCCAGCCCAGCAGGTTACAAGAAAAGAAAAGAAAAAAGAAACAACGATTACTTTTCATGAAAACCTTTAGGTTTACTACTACCAGCGCGGCATCCGCTTTGTTGCGATATTGCGCCAGGGAGAAAAAGCGCATGTAATGACACTTTCAAGTCTAACGCTGTATGCACGAGGCGAGCATGTGGCATTTAATAATAATGAAAATATCAACATGGATAGCAAACACAACGTCAACAGGCGCACGCCCTCTTTTATGGGCAGTGCGCCCGCTTACAATACATTGCTGTGCACAACACTGATTGAAACAGTATGAAACACATATTTTATCTTTATTCTTTAGATGCTTTCCAGGTCTAAATCTTGCTGTATACACTCTTAACAAGAAGAAAGCAAAGTAGAAGCATTGCTAAGAATTCTTTACCCTGGAGCCGGCCGGAATCCTCGCCTATTTTTTTCCGAGGAAACTTCGCGCGAGCCTTCCAAGCTCACAGAATAGCATTGAAAAAGAACCGGCTTCCTCTCTTATCCCCAGGCACTCAGAGGGCCACTCGATATCTATCTCGCGGTAACCTGTCCACTCCGGAAATTCGCTCACTTCCTCCCGAACGTAATTTCGAGATTTTCAGATAGTTCGACGCAGAGGGGTGCTTTGTCGTTGTTGTTGTTGTTCTTCTTCTTCTACTTCTTCTATTTTTTTTTCGTTCTTTCAACACTTCTAGACTTATAAACGTGTTTGTAGTCCCCCCATGTATTGCGAAGCAACCGGCTAGCTCTCCAGGCAAGCTCACTCTTTCTAGTTATCTATCAGACAATGTGTTTGCAGTGCCTTTCTTGCGGAATTTGCTACATTTTATTTGCTCTTCCATGTCTAACTTTACCTTGTCTAACCTAGCCTAATCCGAGGAGATGAAGTAGTCCGCTTCATCTTCGCGGATTATTCAAGGTGGACCAGCGTTGGCCAGTTAATTATGAAAGATATACTTCAGTCGCTAGCTATATTCGCAGAATTCTGTACAGGTTGGAATTTATGTATGAGCTCTATCATGGCCTCTTGAAAATAAATAGCTTTGCTAACGTAAACGACCTCAAGAGGCACTCATTTCGCACGGATCACAGTGAAATGGTGAAACAAACCACTAGTGACATTATCTCTCGCAAGTACGCTCTGTTTCAAGCAGCAGGAGCCTACTTATACAAGCTACAATACGTAGCCGCCTCCTCTACTTTTTCGTTAACGTTCTTTCGTTGACGTTATTACGGATATACACTTCGGTATGTAACATGCTCATAAAGCATCACCGTACGAAAGGCAACTTGTATTTACAATTATTTAAAACTAAAATTACAAAGTTTTCTGTGATATCGCTATCTTATACGCCTAACATGGCGTTCATTGTATTCTATGATTACTTGTTCTTCACTTCTGCTTGAGACTAACTACTACCTGCAGTTATTATTATTATTATTACTATCATTTGATTTTAAACCATATATACACTAGACAGGAAAGGGCAAGCGAGGAGCAGGCTGGCAACTGCCACCGGAAGTGGCACAACCCCTGCCTACTCTTCAGAAAGGGGGAGACAGAAACATGGAAATTGAAGATAGGAAAATGTGTAAGCAAAAAAAAACGAAATTAGTTAATCAAATATAACCGATTCTAATCTATACTCCGTCTCATAAACTCCGTGGAGTACAGAAAACGTTGGAACTCGGGTCACCCAATCGCTAACGAGAGTCAGGTGCATGTTCCGGGCAATAGAGGGAATGGCTCTCCCACTGCGAGAAATTGATCAATACGTGGAGTTTGCATTGGGTTGGCGTCGTGCTGAGGGCGATCAGTGACTTGCATTGAAGGAGCACTGTTTCTGATTTTCGACTCTGGTTGGTGTGCCAGGCACGCAGCAACCTAACGGACATCCTCATCACCGTGCTTCACAAAGAGACGCGCGAGAACAATACTGCGTGGATGGCAAATATGAAAGGAAACATTGTCAATCGCCCGACTGTAATATGAAGCTACGAAGGAAATCCCAATGTGGGCTTCTCTGGAGAAAAAAATACTTCGCAGTTGAAAGAAAAAATTTGTCCTCGTCTGGGGGATTTAATCCGGCCCCTATGCCTTCCCGTATTGGTTTTCCTTTGTAGCTTAGCACTATACGGTCGGGTGGGTGGCAGCTTTCTCATTTATGACTCTCCCTCCATCTTGAGTGCTTCGGCAGAAGTGACATGCCATATTGAATATGCAGTAATAAATACTGTTTTCATTGTTCTTGTATTTAGCAAAGTGATCTCAAAAGCACACGAAAGATAAGAAGAAAAAAAAAACATATGCGCTATCTTTGCCGCTGGGTTATGTCGAATGCCGGACGAACGTATATATACATTTGATAACCAGTAGCACGGCCCTTTCCATTAAGTTCAAAAACGAAACTATGTCAAAATTTCACCGGTAGCAATCAACGGGTCTTCATAGTTCGGAATATATCCAGCGGAATTCCTTTGTCGCTTATGACAGTGACAAAGGAATCAATTTTTTAAATATAATCTACCAACAATACGCACGTAGGCAACGTAAATCTAATCTTCTCGACACCTCTGTTAAACGATTATTAAGAATATTGTCACTTTAAAATGACATTGACAGTCCTATCACCGGTAAGGTGGTTAAATTTTCCTAGAAACCCATTCATAATTTTAAATAACCAATAAACGAGGTACAGAAACCGAAACGGGTAGCTGCTTCGCGTGACGTCACGATGAGTCCATGACGTCGCATTATACACTACCGTAATGTAAACACATAGAACGTGTGCTAAACACGCAGTACAAATGGCGCTAACGCCAAAAAAAAAAAAGGCAAAGCTGATGATGTCCCCTGACGAGACGGGGAGCTTTTACAGCTCATTCGAACGAGTCAGCGGCGATCTCAGCGACAGTATGAGCGCTCAAGGATCGCCGGAACACTAGCAGCCGCTGCGCGAGGCAGCTAACGTACCCAAGCTCAACGCTTTGTGCTACGGCAAGACGAAGAAGAGTAGCGGTTATCACGTCTGCCTAACGATGATTGCGGTCTCGTAGAAAAAGGAGCCAGCTTCGTTGTTGCTTGGCGAAGTGGCGATGTAGTCTCTGACGTCACAAACACAGGGAGGTCATAAATTCGTCGGCATGAGTTGGCAACACGCAACCAATTATTAAGATTCATTTTCAGGAAAGCTAAATGCCTTGCAGCCATATCGTTTGGCACAGATAATCAGAGTGCAAAAGAGAACGTTGATTCAAAATTTTATGAAGGTCAGTGGACATCGAAAAATCGGTGACGGCATAAGGGGGACTTGCGTTTGCGGCCTGCTACGCTCTGGCTAGGCTGCATTTCAATTCGTTTGCTGGCGCTCTGGATGCGTACTCTCGTAGCACGGCGCTCACGTCGATTGTCACTGCCATTTCTCACTTCGAAGCGTTCGGCGCTTGTGAATTTCAAGGGTTCCTTTCATCTTCACATTACAAAGAAGACGCTTTATCATTTTCATGCTGCGACGCACTCGGCAAAAAACAAAATCATCCCCGCCTTTCTCACCTAAAACATTCCAAGTCGGACAATGACCTCAAGTTAGCGGATTAACCATCCTTAAAATTTTACTTCTGCTATCTACTTCGCCTTTCTGCTGCCGTGATGTGACATATAAAGGACGCGGCTATTAAGGCCAGCTGCACTCGTAAGCGCAATACGCGATATGCCAGGCCACTGATGGTCACCGCAAAATGTGATAGCGTCATCACAAAGACCCGAGCCTGACACAAAACTAACTAGGGATTGCAGTAAGTCCTTGCGCAGCGAGCAGTAATGGGGGCCTAATGGGCTGCACGAAATTATGCATCTCGGTCTCCACAATGGCGAGCGTCTGGCCAGTTCACTGCAAGTTTTTACGGACCGAGAAAGCCCATGCATAATACACGTTGTACTAACCGAAAACTTAGCGTCATGAATAATTCCGAGAACAAATTAGCAACCAGAAGTTAGCAGCCAAGAAACATCCAAATGGACCGGTTTGTAGATAATGTAACATTTCCTGCGCGACTCCCAGTATTTCACAAATAGGCAACCAAGCTAGACCGCCTCAGTACTCGGTTACTAAATAAATTTCGATGGTATACGTAAGTTCAATTCTAGCGTTCTTTGCTATAACTTATACTGACATTTTGCAACTGCTGTGCGGTGACGGTGTGCGGTGACAGTCACCGACTGTGATTGTGTGTCTGTGCTCCTTTCTTTCTTTATCTCTACTTTGCTGTCACTTTACCTCCCCTCTCTCCCCAGCGTAGGGTAGCAAACCTGATCTTCTCACCTGGTTAACCTCCCTGTCTTTCCCCTTCTGTCTCTCTTTCTCTCTATACTGACATTTTAAGTTCTCTATACAACACCAGCACATATGCAGCGTTGTGTATGCAAGCCCATATTTTTACACAAGCAACACTGGAATATGCTATAGCTATCCTTAGCTAGACCAGGCGTGTGTCGACAACCGAGCTGGTTGGCACTGTATGCCTGTGCACGGGTGTGATCAAACGCACGCACACAAAACACGGTTAACTGCGCAAGATGGACTGGCGTTGCGCCTCTCGGCTTGCCGGTCGACTTTCGCACGACAAGGCAAAAATTATAAGAAGTGAATGAGAGAGAAAAACGAACAGAAAAGAAATTGGGCTGCGATGCTTTTGCATGTTGAGTCGTGCTAAATTTATGCTATGCGAATCGCAGCTTCTCGAGGCGAACTCTGGCTTTATGTAGTCGCATATGGACGCTATAGGCGCAAGAAATTGGCACTAGATTATTCAGAACATTTCAGTCCGTACCACTGCTCCGACACGCATTGCAATTCAGGATCGGTGAAGAGCGCAAGTTTGAATTCAGTCGCATAAGTTCGAGGCCTCATTTCGCGAGTTTGCTTGAAGCCGCGTTTAATGATGACCAGATTGGGAAAGCTGACTCGCGAAATCCTCTAGGCGGCCCTAGAGAACGTCGCGTTCTTGATATGTCAGTGTTTCTTGAGTATATATCCCTGGTGTCGTTTCTTCAGTGACAAGCAAGTGCAGTACGTGGACTCGCTCGAAGATGGAAACAGGAAAATTTTACAATTCGAGGCTAGATTTAAAGTACTTCTCTTTTATGCACCTGTAGAAAACACTTTTGATTTCAGAGCTCAGCTGTTAGGCACCCGTTCCTGTGGCGAGCGTCGGCGTAGGCGTCCCTCGGCGTAACCGACCGAACGAGCACAGCCAAGGATTAAAGAGAGAACGGGGAGCACATCGAGTGACGAAAGACGGCGATAGCGAAGCGAGCGCGAGGAGGAAACCGTAGCGCCGCGCAAGGCGGGCTCTGCGGCGACGATGGCTACGATATGGCGCCAGAGTGCGAGCCGTTTGTTCACTGATGACGCCACCGATGCCATATATGGAAACAAAGCACTGCATGAGCGGAGGTCTGTCCGCGGTGGCTGCTGTGAATCGCGCCTACGCGTGACCCACGCGCTGCCTCTCGCGATCTCCCGATTATCGAAGCAGTCGCGCCACACTTCGCTCCGTTTGCAAGGTGCCACACGAGACAGATTGTCCGCGCCAGCCAATATATCGCGAAATGACGACACTTATACAGCTGCGCTCAAATTTCGCATTAGGTAGTATCGTAGTCGTGCGTGAATTTTTATTTTTTTTACTCATTTGATGTTCGTTTTTTTAAGCCTGTCGTGATGGGAACTTCTAAGCGCAGCATCGGATGGCATTTATAGCTTTCAATATTTTTACAAAAATGCATATTTCGAGAATGGTTGTTTCGTGTTGCTTTTTCAGTTTTTTGTCCTGGCCAACTGTTTCAATAAGCAAAAGAGAGGCACATTGCCTTGCGTTCGCCTTCCTGGAATAATATGCTGGAATAACGGAGAGCAAAAAAGACGTCCGTTCATGCATTCCATTTTGAAGAACCAGTAGCCGGCATCACTAGTATGCCAATCACTCCTACGCGAACGCTTAATATTTAACAAATGTACCCGTAGTCTTAAACCAATTGAGGCAAAGAACTACTTCTTATGAGAAAAGTTTGCTTCCGCTGAAGTCAGCACCAGAATCCCACATTTCGGACATGACGTAACAGCGTGCAGGATGAATGAGTTCAGTCTCGCGAGAACAGTTTCACTTTCGGTCTGCTCTGTCCTAATGCACGAGTCCTATGACTAGGCCACTGTGGTGTAGCGACAGATAGTCCATTACAGAAATCTGGTCTTGAGCGAAGACGACCACAAATGCTCTGTCGGCGGAATTTGCGATGCGAATAGCGTGCGGGCACTGTAGAGAAGAATTAGTCCGAAAATTCCGATTGCCTAATACAGTTCGGCAGTCCGATCTCGTAGCAAAACTTACTCCACGAACCAAGAGAAATCAGTGGTGCCTGCGCAATTAGACATCTGTTGGAATAAGTTTACCTGGCTATCCCCAACCTATACATCGTTTCTTATTTTGTTTCGCGAGTCACCCGAAGAACTAATAACGTTAGTTCGAGAAGAGTAGATGTGGCATCACTTCCTGTCTTTTACCGCTAAAATTAATTGCCACAGATATTCCTTGTTTGTATAATGCCGGAAATTTTTTCTTACTTTTTTTCTCTTTGCGGCAGCTGTACGCATATGTGTTAGCGTTGGCGTAATTTTCCTGTACTGTATGTTCTGTACAACAGCAATGAGCTGGTAAGTTGCGTTTTTGGCTGCCTTCCTTTCCACTTCGAAAGATGACAGAGTAAGCATGCAATAAATTTAGCGAACTGTTTCGTTTTGGTTCTTAGTGCACGTTTGATGTGACTGTATTTCACCTTTCTTGTTCTGTTTTTTTTTATTATTTTCCTTTTTTAGCATTCAGCATATGTGATTTCGTACTTATAAATATTGAGGTCATTGATGGCGCCTTAGCGCTTAAACTCTGAACGACTCTTACGCCATTGCGAAGCTTCAACTAGACTGCATTCGCGCACACTGGTATTACTGTTTTATCGCTATTACTGCACTTGAATGCAACAACAGCTTTGTGGAATGTTTTCTGTTGGGGTTGGGGTTCTCTGTTGTGTGGTGTAACCAGAAAACCCGAAGTTGACTTCGTCATTTAAAGCAGCGTATGAGTTGGCGATGGCCTGTGTGCTGCAGAGCCTGGAGTCGTTACCATGACGATGTTTACTCATGTAACGCGGCACTCAAAATGGCGGGGCACTACAGAAATGCAATTTCGCTAATGAAGTTATCCGTCGGCGTAGCTTTCGGTCTGGGTGCGCAGTTACCAAACACACAAACGTGCTTGTCGGAACACATTTAAACTCAATCAGCAATAAATGCCAACCATCGTGCATGAAAAGAAAGCACGAAAGCCATGTAAAGGTTTTCAGATAATTGCATTCGGGCGTCAACAAGTTTGCACAGTCTATTGGCGAGCAAAGCAACTTTCTAAGAGAGAAAACAAAAACGGGACTATGCACACAGAAATCTGTCAGCGCTTCCCTGGAGTTGTCCCGCATATGGTATCGGTGAATCTCACAATGCACAAGATTGTCCACCATATAAATAGGCAATGAATTATAAAAGAGCCGAATGGCTTTCAAGGTAGCTGGCAGAAGCCATTACGAACATTTTCTCTGCAAGCTTATTTATGTAAATGTACATTATTTTGTGGGCATTGCTTACCGGGGATGGACGTCCTCAATCATTAGTTGTGCATAACAAACAACAAATTGCAACACCACTGGGGATACTAGATCAGGCCGAACCAACTACTTTCCTTTTATTGCGATAGCAATTATATGGACACTCAAAAGCAGATTTCTGCCGTCGGCGTCGCCGTCGCCATCGCCGTCGCCGTGAGGTTCCGTATGACGTCAATGGAGATGAAATCGTCGCCGCGCGCCGCCGAACGCTGTATGTGCAAGTGAAAGGGCGCAAGGGACGCGCGCTTTCACGTGGAGTGAACGCACGGCGGAGAACAAACGCGCGTTCTGCGCTGTGCTCCCTTAAGGGCTGCAGAAGTAGGCGTCTCTTTCCTCCTCTACATTCACCATATATGTAGAGTAAACGTACCTTCTTCCGACGCGCGAAAGGCTGTGGGGGAGGGGCAGGGAAGGGAGGCGACGTTTAGCTGCGGCAACAGGTGCCTATTTATATCAGAGGCTCCGGCAACAGTCACCAACGCCACACGCATTTTGAGCGAACGCGGGCAAAACGCCGACGGCGTCGACAACAGTTCTGCGTGTTGCCGGTGCTGCTGCATGTCCAAGTTTATACAGCTGATAAAGCTGCTATCATTACTCCGTATAGCTCTCTTCAAATTTGCTATCGCAATTGATGCTTCGCCTTTCAGGTGAAACTGCGACAACTTTTTTCAAATGTCGTTTGCCAGGACATTTGCGTCTGCATATAGGCAGTGTTTCGCTTGTTATGTCTGCCACAATTATGCAAATAAATTTCGCCTTTCCACCTTTAGCTGGACAGGAGTTTTTCACTTTTTCCTGGTAAAATGGTAAGAGTGTGTATCCAAACGTCGGAAGACAGAGGATGTGGTAATTGAAAAAATATCAAGAAAACAAAAGCATCACTAGCTATTACTTGCGCTGAAGAGGGGGATAAGGCAAACTAGCACGTGTGTTAACGTGGTCAAAAGAAATAAAAAAATGAGTGTTTACCATAAAAGAAGAAAGTAAAGTTGCCCTTAACGTAGACATACATATTGGTGCACCTGATTAGAAGTTCTACGCTCGACACACCATTCTTTATCTTGGAAAACACAGTGCGTTTTCTAATATATAGCACATTTTATATTATTAGATGCGTTTAAAGAGACGTTCGCGAAGATGAACAGAAGTATTAACTTCGAATCGAAACACCGCAAATGCTAGAAGTAAAAAAGAAAAAAAAAACATACGGAGAGGTGGTTCCAAATGTTCGCAAGTGCTCCCACATCAAACACGGATATGAGGGACGGTAGACTGCCAGTTGAGGTCAGAATCTACGCCATACTTATGATACTGGCAGGTTGGGCACCCGTCTAGTATGAATGACGTTTTGGACTTTGCGAAGCATGTCGTAGACGGGAAGAATTGCCGTATAGTCGCTGTCGCTGTATTACGCGAAATTAAGCAAGCGCGTCTCCACAACGAGCCATTAGCATATGCTGCGTGGCATTATTATTATTGTTATTATTCACTTCATCTTAAGATGAGATCCGCTGTGGAATACCAAAGTGACCGGAGAACATCTATTGCTGCAATGTCATAATGCTTTAATATTTTCGTGGTCATGACTCGGCGACAGTGATTATTGCCTGGGATCTTCCAGAATGACGGCTCACTTTGACAAGCTCCGAAAACGATGTAGGCACAGTCGAGAGGAATAGTCTAGAGATCACGGCATCAACAAGAAAAAAAAATTATACTCTTCCAGCAGAGCCGTGCAACGTGAAACTGTCTTAATGCATGGACGCTGGTCAAACAGGCGCACGTAGGAAGTATACCAACTGATTTCAACCTTTATGCCTATGCTGCGAAGCGAAGAAAATAAATATTTTAGCGGTACCTCGGGCCCCCAAATCTTTGCTCTCCACTGTACGTTGAAAAGTATATGGGAAATCCCTATGACAGCTGTCGATCTAACAGCTTTGCGAGCCCGGCCACGCCCGAGTTGACATCCGTTGCAGTGTCAACCGTGCTGCACGAATCTAAGGACGCTGCAGAGAAGCCTCCATTACGAGCACGTCGTACGCAGGTCACGCGGGTCGTTTGGCGCAGTGGCTTAGGAGAAGCCCATCGCCGAACGCCAGAAGCCGCGCGAGTGTGTTCGCGTCTGTTGGCGAGCGATTTGCCGGCCATCGATTTCAGGGCCCGTCTCTGTCGGGATCCGTGAGGCCCAGCCTTTTCCGTCTCCTGCCAAGTCTTCCTCGTCGCGGGTCCCTGCATCCTTCACTCGCCACCTGCTTCGCGCCGCTTAGTCCTTGTTTCGTGTTGTGCGGTTCCTTTAGGTCCCTTTGGCTGTCCTGCCGAAACGTTATGGATGGCGCTCTACGAAGCGCCTAGAAATAGTGTCGTAACTGAAAAGAATTCTGAAAACAGCCTTGTGTGCCTAAAATTGAGTTCAGGCGTGTTTTGGGGGGGAATAACAAGTTCGTAAGAAAGGACAGTGGAAGACTGAGTCGGTCAAACTACAGCTAAGTAGAGCAGAGCAATGACTACTCAAGTTTGGCAACTGCTAATGCGAGTGCTAAAGCGTGTCACGGCACTTTAAATTCGCACCACCCTTTCCCAGGCTATGTATGTGCATGATGTGTTGTGCTATGTTTCCTCAGTTCAATGTTTCTTGAAAGTTCTTCCATGTTTTTCTCCTTTATTTTTCTTGAGTAACGAATCTAGAATTTTGGGATAGCCTGGCCCTGACGTACCCTACCTTCCTATGTTTCTACATCCAAATAAAAAGGAAATGTCGGTTGTTGTCGTTCCGCACAATTACGATAATGATGACGATGCTCTCAGACATTGGCCCATAAGCACAAGGGGATCTGGTCAGGAGCGAGCAGTACACCAATAAGAAAATAGGATAGGGTGGAGTGGGGGAGGGGAGTGATGATAGTATAATAGTGTTAAACTAAAAATTCATGCTCGAAATTTAAGATAATATTTCGCCATGGTGAATCGCTCATTATTGTTTCAGCTTCTTCAAGCAGACGATGGTGTACCACTGCACGAGCTTTTATCTTTTGTGGGGTGGAGAGATGTTTTATGCTAATAATACTAACAATACTAATACAGGCATTATACTAGCTAATAGATAATATAATAATACAATAATAATAACATAGATAATACGAAGGCTAGCTTGGAAGTAGCCTATGTTGTCAGAAAAGTAGCTAAGACCCAATAGTTTGCGAAATTTCTCATTTAGTTCCCGTAAACGACCCATCAAGGCCACCAGTCTCTCCAAGATCGTGCGTAAGTGCGCACCGAAGCATTGGAGGGACGAGCTTAGATTTACGAGCAGGGGGTACCAATTTAAATGCAAGGTGTAAGTCACACAATTTCCCAGAATTTATCTGGCCCTAAGAAGAGACTTTTAAAACTTTAAATCCGCCTCATCCTGCTACACTGTTCATTGAAACGTAGACGTTAGACCACAGCGCAAGTCATCCCTATAGGGTTATCCATTACGAGTGTACGTAAGGCGAATATTCTATTGCCTAGATGCTGCTAAAGAAATTGTAAATCTATTCCGGCCAATTAAGAAGAAAAATGCCGGCAATATTGCACGTAATTAAGACATGTTAGGCAATTCAACGCAGACTTCCAGCTCGAGAAAGCTGCATTACACGAACAAGCGTCGCTTCTTGTGGCAGAAGGCGCTGTTGCAGAGTAGAATCCTCAAAATCATTGCGCAAATGTACGTCGAGTCAGGCAGGGAGAGTACTTGCTTCGACTCCTCTGCCTCTTTTGTCCACAGCGTTGCTTGCACCGGCCGGCACTGATTATTCTCAGCCTGTACGCGCTCTCTGTAATACTGCAGCAAATTACTGCAAGAATTACTGCAAGAATTGAGGCGACAATAAAAATTCTGCTACTGATATTAATAAGAACAAAAGCTTACACGTATGCGACGATATTTAAGGCCGTAAGGAAAGCTCATCTCTAACAGTACATGAACTACATCCCTTCTGAACGTGCTTCCTTAACTTCGTATCCTTTCTCTCAAAAAGCACATGATTGGCCTTCGCATTTACGAACGCTTATTCATTCTTCCCAGGAATGGCCATCAGCGCCGCATGTCATTCTCGTAGGTGTGATGAAACTATATATAGAGCACATTTTTTTGCCACTGTCTATCCTTCACTGTCAATGATATGCTCTGCGTACTAGTCTCAGCCGCTTTAACAACAGGCCCCACTCAGAAAGTAAAGATCCTGGGCCCTTGGAGAATCCAGTGTGCACAAGACTACCAAAGCGCTAATGCAATTCTTGAAGGCGACTGGACTATATACAAATGCTCGTGACAATGGGTTAGTGAACATTCTCCTGCGGATGTGCGCACACAATTTCCTTCTCTTCGTATTTTACCCCTTCCCATTGCGCCTATGTACTGTTGTCAACTGAGCGCGACCTTATCTTTCTGCCAGATATCAAGCTACGAGGGGTGGTGCCGTCTGGTGTACAGAGGATCACCACACGGTCCTGTAGTCTGCCTTGGCTTTTCGCAGTGTATATTGGCCCCATACACGGTATGCACATCTTGGTCCCTTATCCCTCTATTTTTATCCCTTCTTTCCTCCTATCACCTTTTATTCCCTTTAACCCTGTCCCCCAGCACAGGGTAGACAGCCGGTACTTACACTGGCTAACATCCCTGTATTTCTCTCTATTTTCTCTCTTGCTTGGTCCTTGCAGGGCGCCTTCACCGTACAACACTATTTCTTTCATTTCCTCTTCCTCGTATCTGGCCAAAGAACCATCCTTTGTAAAATAAAGCATCCCTTCTACCAATCGATGATGTACAAAATTGGCTTCGTGAACGAAAGCCAACATCACATTATTTTTGGGAAGAATGCGCGTTTACAGCAAGACGAGGCAGGAAACACTACCTCCCCGCTTTCAGATTCCCCAATTTAAATAAATTACCCTCCGCGCTTGCTTGTCCTGCTCTTATCTACCGTTAACCTTGCGCTGTTGTTGGTGCATCGGAGCCACGACATGGGCACGCCATTCTTTCCCAAAGGCTGACGTGGTGCAGCGCCGAGCCGCTGCCACGCACTCGTTAGCGCGCTCCTCATATCCCTAGTATGTAGTTGCCGTACGGTAAGGCAAATGGGTTCTCTCTTCGCGCACCTCTGGGCGTAGTGTTTAGAATGCACTGCAGCCCCTTTCACTCCTCGTGCATGTTCGCGCGTGCGTGTTTGTACGATTCCAAATTTCCAAGCCATCGCACGCAGGCTGGTTTGTGTCTGTCTATGTGCGTGCGTGCGTGCGTGCGTGTGTGTGTGCGTGCTGCACAATGGAACAGCTACTAACTATTATGACGTCACTACAGCCATTAGCATGCACGTGTCTGCACATGAAAGGGGTGAGTTGTATGCTAACCCCCCCCCCTCGTCGTTTTCATGCATGGCATAAGGAGAGAGAGAGAGAGAGATACAAGATTTAATTATATATTCGTGTTACATACAGGTGGATGTTAATTTTTGTGTTTTTAGCCAAAGTTATTCATCTGGCTGACCGCCTGGTGTGCTATCTCTAGCTGCTGGGTGACGCAATATTGAGAAAGGATGTAGAGAAAAACTAGACATTTCAAGCACCAAAATAAGTTGAAGCAAATTGCACTGCGTTTGGAATATCCTCTAACTGCTCTTGTTATAGAGAGAGAGAGAGAGTACATAAAAGGTAGAGGTGAATTTTACTAGAGTGTGCCCGCACTTTCGCTCTACAAATAGGGTTCATATCTCAAGAATGCTACCACCTTCGTTTTATGAGATTTTGGAAGCTATACAAATTAGTGTTTCGGAAAGAATGCCAGTTTTATTTATTTATTTATAAAAGGGGGAGATTGCCCGGATGGTGGAGGGTATAAGAAAGCCAGCCAGCAGCCACGTGGAGAACACTTTTGCTTTGCCCTAGCGTGCAGGTGCATGCACGCTGAACTTTTCTTGTATGTTTTCTTTGGAGCGCACCGCTCAACCGTAACCATGTGTTAAACTTCTGTTACTTCTTTTTACGTCGCCTCGTCTTCCCTGCCAGACCCTCTCCGACGGTCAACCTGGTTCGAGCTCCAAGCAAACGCTGCTGAAGGTACCCCCGAACCCCGGCCCGTAAGAATGCCGAATGCAAGACCTAAGGCCTTCCTGATGAAATGAGAACATTCGGTGAAGCCACGGTGCGGGAGTATATAGCAAAAAAGAAAAAAGAAGAAACCCCGAACTTAAGGTAGTTTGCATAAAACTTACACGCGATTCCACTGATATAAAAGCTAATTTTCATGAATCGCCGTTCCTGGTGGCACCGAACGCTAGGCGCCAACATCCGTCATTGGCCAAATGCATGTCAGATGGCGCCACAATATGAAAAATACCACACCGCAAAGGGCTCCTGTGCGTAGCTCCTGCAGCAGAAGCTCTAATGCCACTGTAAAGACCTAGGCTGAACCGAAGCGTATAGTGTTTGCGCAAATTTATTAACGGGCACTACTGGGTTCTACGCCGCCTTTCTATATTTTTGTCGTTTCAGTGATTGGGAACGTGACCTTACAAGAGGCTTCAGACAAGATGGCACCAATTAGCGCAAACAGTATATACGCACGACCTGCTACCGCAAGCAAAATAACGCGGAGTAATTTCTCGCATGACATGCATACTAAAAATATGAAATAATGTCATTGTAGTATGCTTCCTAGCTTTATTTCCTATTTCTACTCCTCTTCTTCCACTTTCTATTCTCTTAGTTTCCGTTTTTCCTATACACAGCAAATTTGGCCCCCAGGAGGCTTCATTTTTCAGCAAAGAGCATTTTCTCCTAACCTAGCTCAAGAATTCTTGACTTCTGCCTGACAGATCTGGAACAACGTAATGAAATAAAATAGTGAAAAAAATGTCGCAGTTTCGCCCGCAAGGCGAAGCGTCAATTGCGATAGCAAATTAGTGGAGAGCTATATGGAGTAGGGATAGTAGTCTTACCGGCTGCATAAACTTGGACATAAACTTGAACTGAATTAACAAGCGTGGTGTCAGCGCGCACAAGAAAACATGCATAGATCACACTCGATGACCGCAGACCACTGTCAAAACGCTGGCATCAGCACGCGCGGCCGCCGCAGCGAGCGAAGGTTCGTGCGGTCTATCGCTTCAACGGAAACTGAGCGGCGAAAGCACAGCGCATACAAAGATCAGAGCCAGTGTGCAGATCGCTTTCAAGATACGGTGCGCGCGACAGCCCGCACCGGCGCAAAGTACAAGCGCAGTACAAGTGGACCGGTGGTGTTCGAGCGTCCGCTGAATTACCGCGTTTTACTCGTTCGTTCATGCCCCAGTTTTCTCCCACGCTACATACAATTCTTAATTAGCTTGTGTGCTGCGGTTGACAACGACACCGTAGAATAAGGAGCAGCAGAACAGCGCAAAGATGTGTAAGTTTCAGCTACTGAAAACCGCTAACAGCGAGAGGCGAAGCAGTATACAGATCCGCAAATGAAAAAGCGTCAGCGCATACCGAAACACACGCGCTACATCCGTATGGTACACCATCTGCCACTCTTTGCAGTTGATGTTTGGTGGAGAGCTGCAGCGTTTAGACTGGCCCGTTTCCGGCGAACGGCCGGAGCTCTTGATCGTACATCATTTTCAACGGAGTACAGGGGGAGCTTTAGTTTGCTGTCGACGTTATCTACGATATTCATATAAACCTGGCATGCGGCTGTCTGTGGCTCGATGCTTGCGCAGCAAGGTTCGTGCACGAAAAGACTCGGGTAAGTGTTTAGTTCCGTATATTTTGCGCGGTGACCAGCAGAGTAACTCAAAGACACTGGGCTTCAGATTTGATTCGTCAAGATTAGGCGGAATGGATCCTGGGGTCTTAGAGCTCGCCAGTGAACTGACTTTAAAAGGCGCTGGTAATTCGGTATCGGCGTACGAACAACCCAATGTTTCGAACAACATAACTGGCACATGACTGGGTCATGTAATCGAATGGTCTTCCATTATTCTGCATCGACATAAATGTCACCCTCAAGCGGATTTGAAGCGGATAGGTGTTTTTCTTCCTGCCAAATAACGAATCGGTGAACCGACGTTTAGATACATATACAGTCCAGTGAAATGCACCATGTCCGGAGACAAATCGAAACCTTTTCGGAAACTGTTCAACTTGCGTTTAATTCGGTGGAACAATTTTTCGGTTTCTTAAGCAATTTGTTTGCACGAAATCCCTATTATAACAGTCCCAAATATCGGAATTTTACCACCGAAAATAGCTAAATGAAAAGGAACTGGACAATGGAGTGCAGTGAGATCGTCTTTTCTGTACCATGGTTTATAAAAATGCGAACTATAAGCCACGTAAGTTGAAAAAGTCTGAACCAAGAAATACGGATAAAGCACCTCCTGCTTCCTCAACAAGGCTTCAAGGCGAAAGAATGGCTATATATGTGTATATGAGTCAACACATTTAGGCAGACCCGAACATTATTTCGCGCGCTGAAGTTTAAAAACAAAATAAATTTTTGTGACTTTACTAGTTAAGGAAAAGAGGCTAAATGAGAATGATTCTTTAGATTTTCTTTTTAGCCCATGAATAACACATCGTTCCAAAGCCGTCGGCAAGCTACGCGCATCACCGAAAGACTGCATATTTTTATTTCTTTGTTATCGCCTGGTTTCGGGAAAGTCAGAAATTTGGTAAAACCAAGAATCATTAACCCGTTTTACCGACACATCAAATCGTTTCGCTACGTACGGTGAGGTGGCTGGATCCGCAGTTTCTGTAGTGGAAGAGTGAGGACGTTCACAACTCACCTGCAGAAGAGACAAAGCAAACGTTTAAGAAAGAGTGTCAAATGAATTAGCGCGCATATTTTTGTTTCATATCCCCTCTGTAACATGTACGAACGTCAAATAAATATCATTATAGTAATTGCGCATAATGTACTACATTTACGAAATAATCTGCCTCCCCCCCCCCCCCCCCCCCTCCGCTATCTGTTGGGCTCTTTAAACAAACTCCTTTCCGCTTTAGACCTCCTGCATGAAACGTCGCTGGACTAATCCAAGACCATCATTCACATTCTCTCTCGTAGTAATAATTATAGTAAGCTGGTCTGCGATGCTGCATGAAACTACGCAATGCAAGGTCGGCGTCGTCATGTCTTGTCATCATTTCCGACCGATCGGGCTGGCGGTCATAAATGACGCCAGCAGGCTGGATCGATAACAAACAGATGCCTGACTGGTCCGTTGGGTCCGAACTCATTGTCCGGGAATTTCCTCTTGTTTCTTCTTCCTTTCTTTTTTCTAGATTATTTCATCGTGCACTGCCGCACGGCCCAACAAATGCTCACCGAAGCGCACAGTACGTATCGGACACACACAGCGAGTACTTTCCCACATACACGAAACGAGGGACAATGCAACGACCTTACTGCTACAGGGGGGTGACACAAGCACTGAAAATGCGACCGACCCGGCAGAGACTCATAGAACGCAGCTTCTGCGCAAAGGGTTTGTATATATACATAAGGGGCATCTCATGGGTCACCAGGCATTAGGGTCGACGCAGCCGACCGTGGGAAGAAACACTATTGGGAGCAGTTTGTATGACTTTGCACTAAAAGAGAAGGAGTAAGGATGCGCAGCCGTACTCGCGCCTCCTCTGTTTACACAGGGGTGTGACTCATCCCTGCTAGAAACCAATTAGCATTCCTTTGCAAACAATTTGTTTTACCATACTACTTAATCAAATAGAGACACGCCACAAGGTTCTGTCTTGTCGCTTTTCGATCTGACGACAGCCGACCTTCCACATCGGATAGCCCAAGTGGGAGACATGCATTTCACAACCTACGTAGGTGATATCACCACCTGAATCACCCGAGGCTGTCTCGCACAACAAGCAGAAACAACGCTAGATGCTCTGGAGGTAATCACGCAACTCACCCACAGCCATATAACCCTCACCTGAGAAACAGGAAATCATTCAGCAAACACTCAACAAACAATCTAAGGTCGCAAGTCATGCTTTCATTAGCAGGGCAGATAATCTCCACAAAGCTTAGACTCCCTCAAAAAATATCCCCAGGAACTTCAGCTTTAGATGTGCTTTTAACAGCACCCTTTTCACAGAACCATATCCCCTTTCCCTTCCTCCCTACAGACTAATCACGAAGAGGAGAGGCCCTCAGAGCACTTCAACGTTTTTCAAGGAGGGCTGGGTTGGGCGACCACCTTTAATTGCACTGTGAACACCTGCTGAGAGTGCGAGGGTATCACTTCTTATCCCTTTCAGTTTTCCCTTTTCTTCAGATTTTGTCCTCCCCCAGTGTAGGTTAGCATACGAGGTTAAGCCCCCTGCCTTTCTTTTTCTTTGCTTTCTCTCCCCGACTTTACAATAATTTGAACAATGTACCTTAAGCGTGTAATTATATTACTTTTGAAAGACTATGACGTGCCTATATAGACGAATAGAAACGGTGACTGGCAATTATCGGTGACATTACGCGCTTTCTCATGCTGGCACTCGCTCTGGCAAGCCACTTTACGGGTAACCCCGGTAGCAGGGCCACGAGAGGTTACAACGTAATGGCGTCGCTAGCAAAGTACGCGTGTTGTTACTAAAAGATGTAAGGTGCGTGCAGAATATCCTGCACGCACAGGATATTCAGAATATCAGATATTCAGATACCAGAATATCAGATTCAGATTCAGAATATCAGGTATTCAGATATTCAGAATATACAGGTGCAGAATATCCTGCATGCACTGCATTTCACTTGCGCTTGTGTTACGGCACCTTGAATGACCAGAATTACCTGGGGGGAAAATTCTGATGCACGTACAAAAATACAGGGGGAAAAAGAGCAAATTGTGGCGAACGTAATGTTTCACTCAAAAGCGATGTTGAGAAAACAATTGAAGTTCGATCACATGTACGCTGCCAGTACTTTGAGGATAGGTTACGAAATAAATAACAACCGCACAGTTCGTAATGCCCTCCCTGGGATGTCCGGATGAAGGCCACGGTCCTGGAAAACTCCCTGAAGATAGCGCATGATTCTCCGTTGCTCTAAACTTGAAGCGCAGTACTTGCCTTTGCTGGGGGTAAAGTGGTATACACGTATTGGTAACGTTGACAGCGCGATAAAACACGCACAAATAGAAAACGCTAAAACAATGAATTTTACGGACCCATCGTTGTGCTGTGTCGACAAGAAGAATTACGGTACGAGCTACTGGCTCACCTTTTCGATCAGTTAGGGATATCAACAAACCTACCATGAATGCCTAAATACAAAATTAAATATTTCGCGACAGCATTCAAGAACGCCGCCAAAAGCCTATGGCGGCGTGCTCAAGGGATCCTGGGCTGAAGTACCACCTACGGTCTACTATCGCTTTTTTTTCATTTTGCTTTTCTTATACTTTTGTTTACTTTTCATCAATTTCCGGTTTCCCGGTTTCCAGTCCGCATTTCACTGCGCGAGTGCTGTGGAAATCGAATTGTCCTCGATTCGACGGAGAGTACGATCCGGAACAACGTCGCATTAGTTATTCTCTTTGATGCGGGATTCTTCACTCCCGCCGGGATCGGGAAAAGTTCGGTCACATCGATCTGGCAATTGTATTGTTCTTCCAGACTCCACTCTGCTTCCTCTGGGACAATTCCTCTAATTTCTTATGCAATACTAGAAAAAAAAGAATAAAACATGTCGAGCAGATATTATTTGAACATCCCGCCGTGAGAAAAAGCAAATTTCGTTCATAGCATTGTATTGCCCTTTTTTTTCGTGCTCTTGCGAGAACTTGGCACGCATCACAAAATCATACTGAGCAGCTGGGTAACTCGGTAGGGAAATAATTGCTGCATTAGGATAGGAGCACTGTGACATCCATCCATGGTTCGTATAATTGTAATAGACGTTCGTCGTTTTCATTTTAGTTACAAGAAAGGCAATAAATATACCAAGAGAATTTTTAGTCAAAACATATTGATCGGAAGTTTACCGTGGCACGCATCTCAGTTGTATCACATCAACTGGATCGGTGCTTGGAAAACCGGACACTACTTGCGCGCCATAAATCACCAGGGTGCTCTTAGCAAATTAATAACCTTTCACCGTATAACATTGCAAATGTTCACTTTAGTACCCATTCCCGACTGCGCAATTCAAGCCGCCCAGTAACGATTCTGTACGCATTTAGCGAAAATCCTCTACGTAGCTCCCTTTTCGAGAAACACATCCTCAAAATCTGTGGCGACGAGCGCTGATGTTCCAGTTCGAACTTATCAACACTTTACCTTTCCGCGGTGCTATTAAGTGTTAAATGGAACATCAGCGCGTACCGCCACAGCATGGTCAGTCCGTAATTGGGTGGTGAGGGCGTGATTAATGCCTGTCTTCAGCTTGCCTGTTCTTTTCATACCACGCCACAATTCCCTCGTCGCATATACGCGTAACAGTACCAAACTCTCCCAAGCCTGTATAATCGGGAAGTCTCGCAACGGCTACATAGTCACCGCTTTCTAAACTGAAACAACCGTCAATAACACTCGCCTGCTCATTTTTCACACTCGTATATATAGAAAGCAGACGTGCACTAATGAAGTCAATACTTGGAAAGTATACGCGAGAGCATACGCTCAAGAAACGGAAGGCACAGATGGACAAACAGGTACGGTCTTCGGGCGCCCGAGGCTATTAAGACTCGACCACACGGAGCACGGGATACGCGTCTCCAAGTCCGTACGTGTGTGAAGAAGGGAAGGGCGAGCATCCACACGATACGTGCACTAGTGAACGCTTCAGCGTACCACAATACGCATCTTCCGCGTACCACAGTGCTGCTAGACCACCTTCGGGCGAAACGCTTGGGCTTAGGCTTTGATGAATGCTTATAATTGCAATAGCAATTATATGAACACTTCAGGCGTATTTCTGCCGTCGCCATGATATTTCGCATAAAGCCCAAGGGCGATAACATGGTTGCTGCGTGCCGTATGCTGTATGCGCGAGTGAAACAGTGCGAGGGTGAGCCGACGATAGCGGCTTGATCTCGCGCGCGCATGGGAGGAAAGCGGGAAAGAAGTGTGCAGGTGGAACGGATCTACTCCGGCGGCTGCTGCGTATGGCGCGGCAAAACCGATCTGCGATTAGTACAGAGTCTAGGTGCGCTGAGGGCTCATAGCTTCGTATGCGCAGTGTTCTCGCTGCTTAGTTCGCGTTGAAGCGCGAGAGAGCTTCAACACGGTTAGGTGGGTAAGATTTCCGACGCTGCTCGACGGGTGTCCAATGTCTGATCTCGTCGAAAACCTCCTAGCCGCCCACAGAGGGTAACCGCAACAGTCAGCCAACGGCCGCGCGCGGTTCGGTGCGAACGCGGGCAAAACGCCGACGGCTGTACGTACAACAGTTCTGGTTAGTAAGCGAATGTTCACAAGGTCATGCGGCCGATAAAACTGCTATCCTTACTTCGCATAGCTGTCTAATAATTTGCTATCGCAATCAATGTTTCACCTTTCGGGCGAAACTGCGACTTCTTTCTTAACTTGCGCAGGAGAGGCAATCGCGATCAACAAATTTGATCCCGATCGGGCTCGATCGCAGTTGAAAGTACCCCGCGTATGACACAAGTAAAAATTAGATCACTTGCCTGTTACGGCAGCATTGGACATCACATGTCTCGCCACCTCGGCCCACAAGCACCTCGTCACGTGCTTATTGTAACTCTTATTGTAACTCATTGTAACTCGATAGCGTTAAGGGCCCCGTGTCGCAGAAAATCCGGCGTCGGTGTCGGCGTCGGCCTGAGCATTGGCGTCTGGCGGAAATAATCATGCCGAACCGCATCATCCCGAACCACTCCAAACGGGCGGGCCCTTTGCGTGGAGCAAGCTGTTAGTGAACGAAATTTGAATTTCTCAAAGTAAAATCGGTCAGAAAAATCGTAAAGTACGACTTAATCACAACCTACAGACGTGAAAGCGTCGGACTGTAATTTGAAAAGCCGGCAGATCCCACGCCCTGTGAGAATCGATGTTATGCGAAGCAGTGTGCGGAGAGCCTACCAAGTTAACGAAACGACCATAAGAGCACCAAGACGTAGGCGGCTCTTTCATGACCTACATGAGATTCATGTCATGAGTCCTCAGGAGTTCCTTTAGCTACACTTAAGAGACCTTAAGGCGAAAGCCTTAGTCATGGTCATGACTATGACTTCGACCCTCAACCCTAAGCATTTTCCTTCACTTAGTACCACATCCGAGCCCATTACATTGGTTTTTTAGTGGTAATCATTTTTCGCCGAGTCATTGTCATTTTTGCTGAGTTATGCCCATGATTATGACTTCTGCCATCATCCTTTAGTGTTTCCTTGACTTAGTACCCACGTCAGAACCAATTTCAGTGGCTTTTGAGTTTTAATCTTCTTTCGGTGAGTCATTCTCATTTTTGCTGAGTCATGCTCATGACTGTGACTTCTACCACCATATTTTAGTGTTTCCTTTACTTAGTACCCTGTCCGAAACCATTTCAGTGGTTTTTGAGTGGTAATCGTTTTCGCTGAGTCATTGTCATTTTTGCTCAGTCATGCTCATGACTGACTTCTACCACCATCCTTTAGTGTTTCCTTCACTTTGTACCCACGTCCGAAGCCATTTCAGTGGCTTTTGAGTGTTAATCTTTTTTCGCTGAGTCATTCTCATTTTCGCTGAGTCATGCTCATGACTGTGACTTCTACCACTATCCTTTAGCGTTTCCTTGGCTTAGTACCCACGTCAGAACCCATTTCAGTGGCTTTTGAGTTTTAATCTTTTTTCGCTGAGTCATTGACGTTTTTGCTGAGTCATGCTCATGACTATGTCTTCGACCATCAACCTTTGTTAGCCTTTTCCTTCACTTAGTACCACATCCGATCCAATTCCATCGGTTCTTTTAATGTTAACCTTTTTCGCTGGGTCATTGTCATAACCTACATGACACGCATGTCATGACATTTATGTCATGACCTATCACGTATGTTCGTCATACACTCCTGTCGTACTATGCCAATTTTGGTACCTACCAAGTTAACAAAATGACCATGAGAGCACCAAGACGTAGACGGCTGTTTCATGACCTACATGACACGCATGTCATGATATTCATGTCATGACATATCACTTATGTTCGTCATATACTCTTGTCATAGTATGCCGATTTTGGTACGTACCAAGTTAATGAAACGACCATGAGAGCACAAAGACGTAGGCGGATAGATAGATAGATAGATAGATAGATAGATAGATAGATAGATAGATAGATAGATAGATAGATAGATAGATAGATAGATAGATAGATAGATAGATAGATAGATAGATAGATAGATAGATAGATAGATACTGTCATGGTAGCAAATGTTAGCCAAGAAATGCTGCGTCGCGCGCATGTAAGAAATGGATAAAATTGCGTATGAAAATCTCAGAAAAAAATTTCAGGGCATCAGCTGGCTAGCCTTCTGCTGTCGCTTAATGTGTCTGTCAGCCGAAGCAGATTTAGGAATGCGACATGCATGGTACGGTAATAAACCCCAGTACATTAACTGAGTTTACAAAGGCATGAGGCTACATAGTTCTTCAAGACTTGTGAACAAAGGTTGTTCTCAAGTGCAGTTGTTGACCACTTTGCCGTCAGCGTAGAACTGTTATAGTATTTTCACGTAGTAGCGACTCGGGCTTCTTAGCTCTGGGTCCGCTCGCTGCTGCTCGGCAAAGTGGTCTGCGCTTATTGTTCCTAGGAAGGCGTCGTCATCCAGTTCGCCTTGCGGTGGCGGGTTTGTAGGGGCGCGCGACAGGCAGTCGGCATAAGAATGCTTCCGTCCGCACTTATAAACTACGGGATGTCGAATTACTAGAGTCTGAGACTCCATCGTGCTAGGTGACCGGAAGGATCCTTTAAAGGGGCCCTGAACCACCCCTCGGACTTGATGAAATAACATAGTCCGTGGGTAGCATACGCTGTTGTGAACATCTCAGCCAAGTTCTGCTGTCGTACGCGGTCCGTGGAGCTCGCAAGAATAGCGCGAAGTCACCTTTTTCTCCACCGCTCTAGTTTCGAAAGACCCCATGATCCTCGCTATTTTCTGTGTGCTTTATTTCGTAATAAAGCACACTCCAATACGCGGCTGCCACTGGTCGCTGCGGTCGGCTACACCGCGGCCGCAGCGAGGTGCCGCCACGAGTCCACTGGCTAAGCGCACTGCGACTCGCTGAGGACCACCTTGTTTGGCTTACGTTTAGCGCGGCGTAGACAACAAAATCGGAAATTTAAACTGCGCGCCACGGTGACGTTTTGGAGGCGGAGCGTTGTGGCCCCGCCCCACTCCGCCGTAGCCTTCGCACTGCAAGACTTTGAAGGAGGACGGGGAGCACAACAGAGGCCGTGTTTGATTGCCATTAACTCCGCTTCTACTGAACGCATTGAAGTACTTTTTGCGGCAAAGTGATTTTGAAATTGCCTATTTTCACTTCAAATGTATTTCTCTACTTCGATAAAAAGTGGTTCAGGGCCCCTTTAAGTGTGCCAGCCAACACAAGGCTTGGTGGTCGCTTACCACGTTGAAGTGCCTGCCATATACAGTATATAAGGCCGAAATTTCGCCGTAGCCCAATTGATCGCAAGGCGCTCTGTCACCGTCGTAGAGTAATTCGCTTCCGCTTTCAACAGTGACGGGCTAGCGTAATATATTATGTTTTCAACTCCATCCTACTTTTGCACAAGCACGGCATCGAGGCCTGCGCTACTTGCGTCAGTGTGGATTTCCGTCTCGGCGTCTTCGTCGAAGTGTGAAAGCACCGGTGGTGACGGCAGCCGTCATTTCAGCTCCTGAAATGCGTCTTCCTGCCGTACGTGTTTCCCATTTAAAGTCGACGTCAGATTTCGTGAGATGGGTTAATGGCTACGCAATTCTTGAAAAGTCTCTCACAAAGCGCCTGTAATAGGCATACAGTCCAAGGAACCTGCGCACTGCCTTCTTATCGGCGGGCCACGGAAACGATAAAGATGTAACCGTAGAGAGAACCAAGCTAAACAATAATATTAACCGTACCTCTCGCTACGCACACCTAGGCATAACTGAGTTAAGCCACAGCCAATTTTTCTCTGATTTATGGGATCTAATATCAGCGGACACGAGTGGACATCCCATTTCAATTTCTGAAAAAAACCTTTCTGCCCATGATGCTCTCGTCGCTTAGTCAAATGCAGGTAAACTGAACGTGCTTTCTCTAGCTACTCCGTACATCGCAGTAACCGAAAAGCTTTACTGAAACGCAATGTCTCCTTCAGTCGAAGAGTGGCGCTGCTCTCCATTCGGTGATGAAGTCGAGGAAAAGAATAACCTCCTGACCGATGTAAGGCGCGATTCTATTTCTTGTTTACTTATTTTTCAGTAGTGTTAGCACGTCTCCATATAAACTCTTTATGTATAATGCATTGTATGCTCTCCAAAGCTACTAAGTATATACATGCATCTACTCACAGGTTCTCACTGTGTAAAAGAAGCGGAACCATGTGAAGGAACGACCGGACCGGAAACGGCGTCCTCGCTGACTCTCATTCCTGTCCGGTCGTTTCTCCCCGTGTCTTCGTGTCTTGTCCACCGTAATAAATATGAACCAACTAGCCAAGGGGACTACTAATGATACCCACAAGTTCTCTGTTGCAGACATCCTCTTACTTTTCACTCTATATTAGCTACGCCGTGTTCACTCACACCTGTGCCAGCGATTGACAAGTTTGCGGCGCACAGTTGCCGTCAAGCCACATTTCAGATTCTGGACTGTGCCCCAAGGCATCAGTTGATGCTAATATAAAGACGTAACCATCGTCATCACGATCACATGATAACGATGATGATGTCCGATTCCAACGCCAAATCCTCGTGTGAAATTGACCGCTCGCGCGCGTCCGAGAGAGTATACATTGAATGGGTGCTCTTGATTGGGTGCACGGAACTTCCAGTGCCTATTAACACGGAGTGCTTGTTATACTCGTTCCTAGGCGTGATACTGCGGTTAGCCACGTCTACTTCCTGCAAGGAACAAACGGCATTAAAAATCGCAACGGTGGTGCCGGTGTGGTTGTGAAGCCCGCGTGTTAAACGCACCTTACCCCCCCCCCCCCCCCTGTCATCTGCATACAGAGAATGCAAGGGCGTCTGCAGGTCAGACGCCCTTGCATTTTTTGCATTCACTACGTGTCTTTTTATGTATGTACAGTCGCGAGCAAAAGTTTGTGGACCAAAGGTGACACAATATTTTTTTTTCTTCGAAGCCTGGGCATTCATTCCGGCTGAAATCAAGAGCGCACGCCTACGTGCACGTGTTTGGCCAATACAACGTATTAAGCTAATTCGAGGCCGCGGAGCTGTGCTTCGATATATTTAAAATTTTTCTGATGCCGTGGTCTCCAAACTTTTGCTCGCGACTGTACATAGATTCTCAGTGTAATAAAAATGTCGCAGTTTCGCCCGAAAGGCGAGGCATCCATTGCGATAGCAAATTAGTAGAGAGCTATTCGGAGTAGGGATAGTAGATTTATCGGCTGCATAAACTTGTACACATTCACTTACTAACTGCATTAACAAGCGTGGTGTCAGTGCGCACAAGCAAACATGAATAGATCCCACTACAATGACCGCAGACAACGACTAGTCAAAACGCTGGCAGCAAGCGCAGCCGCCGCAGCGAGCGAAGGTTCGTGCGGACTATCGCTTCAACGGAAACTGAGCGTCGAATGCACAGCGCATACAAAGGTCAGAGCCGTGTGGAGATCGCTTTTAAGAGACGGTGCGGGTGACCGCCACAGCCGGGCAAAGTACAAGAGCAGTTGTTGGCAGAGTAGAAGCTGCCCCCCCCCCCATCTCTCCCGCGCTGCCTTCCCGCTTTCTTGCTTTCGCGTGGGAGATTAAGTGGCCAGTTCCCCTTGCGCCCGGTTGAAAGATAAGCATTTGTTGCCGCAGTACAGCGTCGCCCCACCTCCCTCCCTCCCATACCCCCACGGCCTTTCGCGCGACGAATGTCGGGTTTGCTTTCCGCCGTCGTATTCGCTCTCCGTGATAGCGCGCGTCCCCCGCGCGCTTTCGCTCGCGCATACAGAGCGCGGCGACGATATTATCGCCCTTGGGCTTTATACGGAACCTCACGGCGACTTCGACGGCGACGACGACGGCAGAAATCCGATTGAAGTGTCCATATAATTGCTATCGCAATAAAACGTGCAGTTGCTAGTATAGCAGCCGTGAATTGTCTGGGTTCCATTGTTAGTAGTTATTATAGCACTGTTAAATTTCGAAGCTCTCTCATAACAGAACTATTAGGCCACTCGCAGTCAATGCACTTGACCCGCCGATTGCTACGACGATGGGTTTCTTCGGAATCTGGCAAATTTCGCGTACACTACATTCATCGCTTAACTGTGGTGCAATGAAGGGTGTGACAGTAGGCACTCGGAGCGGCGATTCAACAGCTTCAAACGCGGAGCGACGTGACCTTTCGCTTACCCGGTACGGCTGAGGTGGCAGCGAGTGGAACTCCCGGTCATGACGTCATTTTCCCGAAGTCGGTTAGCGGAAATTCAGTGTCTCACTTTCGCGCTTTTTTTTTCTTTTCTCTCTCGTTTCGTTTACACGACCAACGAGCTCTCAAAGAGCGCTATACCATTAACTCTGCGCCAGTGCTTTTACCTGCCGCTACGCAATAAACGTGCTGTGTAAAACTCTCGACTCGACACGACTGCCGTAAGGTAGTCGTAAAAAGACGAGTGGCGTAAAAAAGTGAACGCCACGAGAGCAGGAACGAAGGGCTTTTCAACGGCTACCGAAGCGCGTTTGGTCAACACTCGGAGGTTGACTGGCCAGAATACATTTTTTTCGTGTGCAAGCTACATTTGCGGGGACAGTTGTTTATTTGTGGTATCTTTTTGGCGTTTTATTCTTTAATGTGCTGACAATCTGGAGGCATGCACGTTAAATTTCAATCAAATGATTTGGGCGATCCCTGCTCTTTCCTGTAGTATTCAGGAATACAGTAATCTTGCCCGTTATGAAATGTGACGTTTTAGGAAAATCTGTGCAGTATTTACGGGGAGCTTTCAACGGCACGTAGAAATTATTGATGGTGATGACGATAATGATGTTGATGATGATGATGGTTGAACTTTATTGAGAGCAGAAGTTAATGATAAGAAAGAAAAAAAAGATGGTCCACCCAATACGAATACCACTGTGATACTGTCACAGAAGTACCACCACCGTTCTTCATTAAAACAATTTGGAGGACGCTTACGCTTCGCCTTTAAGAGTGGAACGCGATGGCATTCAAAGATCCCTGAAGGCTTGTCAGGCTTTCCAGCAACTGCAGCCTTCTTTTTTCTCCACCGTCGCCTCTGCGCGCCGCTAGCGTTTTACGCTGCCGAGGAGGCGAGCGCCATCTGGGTGGGGTTTTCGCAAGTAACCTACCCGAGCGCGCTGCTGCTGGTGTGGAAAATGGGTTTGTGTATGAGTTTCCTCGTAACCGAATTATGTTTTCTCATACATTCAAATTACATTCCGACGCTATCTTGTCTGCATGGTTGTGGCTAAGTCGTACTTTACCATTTTTCTGACGGATTTTACTGTGAGAAATTCAATTTTTGTTCACTAACGCCTTGCGCCATGCGGAGGGCCTGCGCGCTCGGGGTGGTTCGGGATGGTTTTCTCCGCCACGGACGCCGGCCATAACGCCGACACCGACGCCGACGCCGGATTTTCTGTGACACGGGGCCCTTAGGGGAACAGGGTAGGCCCTATACCTTCCATGTATTTTAGCCTATGTATGTGGCCCTTTTTCTCGGGATCCGCTAGGCGTAAAGAATTAATGTTGGTATCATTCAGCTATCTGTGTTCTCGTTAGTGAACTAGAATTATTGTCATATATCGTTTAGTTCTTTTTTTGCTTTTGTTTTTAGTGAACCCTCCCAATTTTCAAGCCCAAATAGACCATAAACAGCTTGTCAGATAAAATTTCCTGCATTAATTTTCATAATTCTAGTTCAGTACACTCTCCGTTGTGTTGTCTTGGTAGTGGGAAAAATAATGCTTATAGCTATTGTGGGTCCAGAGAAAAAGGGTCAAACGTCGTAAAAATTGATGTTTTGAGATGACTGGCCTTGAAGTGATACCGGCAGCGTCTAAGGATTTGGCTAAAAATCGAAAGCTAGGCAGCTCTTTGCTGTGCCAGACGAGCAATAACCATTCCGCTAAACCTAGAGAAAGCCTGCGTTTTCCTTTCTGATTTTTTTTCCTCACAAGAGAGGTACAGATCACGTATATGAGTAAAAGGGGGTGGGGCCGGACACCACCTAGGTTTTATAAAAGGTCATTTTCAGGGTAAATAAATCGCGCACACGTAAATGACACAGTCAGCATTGTTCAGGAAAGACTGGGGATTCCAAATTTCTAACAAACAATAAATCGATTGTTTGAGAACTTTTGCCCTACCCTGTTCCCTTAACGCTGTCGCGTTAAAATTTTTTCAAAACGCTTTTGAAACTGCGTTTCGAACATCCGGTAAGTTGCGGCCCACGCCATCAAAACTTTTTTCGATTTAGCTATTGCACAGGACGAGCTATCAGTTTGTTTGTAATTGGTTTGTTGGTTTCTTTTCGCTAACGGCGTTCCTAACTACCGCACTGTTCAGTATCAATACGAAGGCACAATTCCATGAAAAACACACTAACTAAAACGTTATCTGAGCAACAAAAATAAACAAAAGAAATATTTGGGCTGTAATAACCAGCTCACTAACGACACTGAAATGACATATCTATCTCGATACTCAGTCACGGTAAGCACTCAAGCAATAATAAGAATGTTTATGTTACTGGCAGTACTCAGCCAGCTCTTCTTTTTGTTTTATGTTCTCCACAGCCCAAGAAAAACCCCGAGGCTCCGGAGAAATTAGAACTTGTATTTTCCGCGTGGAATCTCGCAAGATATCTTCTGAATTGCAGCATGTACGTGTACGTGTTCCGGGTGTGCATTAGAAAAGGGGACTTTTCGAAAAACGTACGCACAAACCAAACGCGCCGCAAACAACGTTGACGCTTTTTATACTTGTGTTTACAGGAAGGCACTGGAGAAAATGCCCCTCAATCTACATAATAGAGTGCTTTTGTTAGAGTTCCGCGCCGGTTCGCGCAAACACTCAGCCTGTGCGCTTTCCACTGGGCGGTCTGATATAGAAAAAATAAAGCCGGGGTTATTTTTTTTTTCCGCATCTCACAGACTTCGTTAGGCTGAGCGGCGGCGACGCGCCTTTGTAAAGTTTAGAAATTGCCTGCAGCCAGAGCCCGGAACACATTCTGTACTTTTCAGAATCAAGTGTCGCCAAGGTTACGTGAGTATCTGATGTACATTCCTTTTTCTCTCCAGTGTCTTGATTTCCATAGGGCAATTAAGAATCTATGCTTTGGAAAAACTGTCTCGTACTTCGCGTGATAAAATGTTCTATTTATAGTGAAGGAGCTGCACCCTTGCACAAATGATGATTAGTATTCATTTGCATTTCAGTGTAATGTCTATTTCAAGCAACAAAAACTCAACAATAATGCAACATAACTGTTTTCAAACAATTTTTGTAATATGATTGCGACGATGCGTACACACGTAAGATCATGGCGATGTTACAGTTAGGTGTCAGTAGGCCACCGCAATCATATAGCAAATCACAAAGCTTTTCGTTCATAAGAACTGCTTCTTAATGACGGACCAACTTCTCACATATGTTCAATGTCATTATCAGCTGGCATATATTCTTACGAACCCTTTCGCGGTACAAAATGCTTTATAAATATACACACGGATCCCGAGGGCAAAGGCATAAAGCTTTTCGTTCAACCACTACGATTCCGTGGAATATGCGCTTACGAACAGCTCTAGCCTGAGCTATCTTTTTTTTTTTTTTTTGAACTTGTGAAAACGGGCCCACAATTCAGAAACATGTTCTTACGCTAAAGCGACTCCTAAGAATACGCGCCGACAACTCTCTATAGCGAACATATTCTAAGCAAAGCCAGCCCTTACAAACGTAGTAATAAAAGTTATGTTGTCTTTCTGTTGACTTTCTGCTGCCTTCAGTATGCCTCCAGTATGTCTCCCATTTATATTAAATTAATTATCAAGCTGGATTTCTACAAGAAAGTCGATCAATTGCCATAGTTCTTATAAACTTAAAGCTTCGAAGCTTCGGCCCCCTCGGACTAAAATTTACAAACATGATGATTTATAATCATCGTTATTTGATTTGCGAATTTGCAATAGAAATAACGATGATGACCAATGAACAGAATGCCAGCATCTATTTAGCTGCATGGTGTTACTTAAACACAGTACCTAACTTAGGTTCACGTTTGTAGCTTATTTCTGTTTTCAAATGGAAAGACCTCAGAGGCTATTTCTTCTATTTTAACGTTATTTAGTAGCGTTACCTGCAGTGACCAGCCCTATACTGTGCGTGACGTGTACTTTGTGTGTTCTGCTTTATTCTTTGAGATTTGGCATCTTGCCCTTTCTTTCCTCTTTCCTCCCCTTGTACCTATCTTCTATTTCTATGTTTCTGTCGCCTCTTTTCTGAAGAGCAGGCAGGCGTTGAGCTAGACCCTTCCGGCGGCAGTTGCCAGCCTGCTCCTAGCATTCCCTTTCCTGTCAAGTGTGTATACAGGGTGTTTCAGCGAACACTTTCAAAAATTCTTAAAGGTTGCCTGTGATAGATAGCACAATTTTAGTTAATGAGCTGGTCTATTCGAAGAGGCGGACATTACTTGCACAAGAAATTGAAATGCATATTCGACTAATTAACAAAAATTCACTAATTAAGTTTTTAACTAATTACCTGATGGCCCATATTGCAATTTACAAACTGTAGCCTTCGGTGGCAGTTTCCAGCTGCTCCTAGCATTCCTTTCCTGTCAAGTGTGTATAGTTTTCAAGGCAAATAATAACTAATATAATAATCATAATAATAATTAAATAATAATAATATAATAATAATACTAATAATAATAATAATAATAATAATAATAATAATAATAATAATAATAATAGAAACGAGACGCTAGTGGGTTCAGCGCTACCGGATCAAAACGCCAGTGGGTCGAGCGCTCTTGATCGGCAGCGGTTCTCGTGCTTGGAAGCTATCACTGCCCTGACCATTGCACTGCTCCAATGCTCTGCCAAATAAACACCTTTAGAATTGGTGGAGGTGCGGAGTATCGATCTGCCTACCCTTAGAATAATAATAATAAGAAGAAGAGAAGAAGAATACTTAAAGACGTAAGCGCTGCATCTTTTGTGCCCCCCCCCCCCTCCCCACATTTATTTCTTGTATGACCCATCTACTCCCGTTGTCTTCTCTCCTTTCGCGCCGACTGAGCGAAAGGCCGGCGCGAAGGAATAAATATCTCAGCGCCAAGCCCTTCCGGTGCAGCTGCTCTTGTCCTCTATTACACTCCTTTCGAAAATATCAAACTTTCACGCGACTCACAGAGGACGCCTCGAAAGGCCGTTTTCCGAGAAGAGGCAGCATCAGGTGCACTGCTGAATTAAATTAAGGCTTACAGGCTTCTTTGTTCCATAGAAACAGCTCAAAGATACTGGGTTTTACGTGCCGAACCAACGATCTGATTAGGAGGCACGTCGTAGAGGCGGACACCGGATTAATTGCGACCACCTGGGGCTCTTTAGCGAGCACCCAATTCCCGGTGCACGGGCTTTTTCTTTTTTTTTTTTTTTTTGGCTTTCGCCACCGTCGAAATGCGGCCGCTGCGGCTGGGATTTGACCCCGCGACCTTGTGCGTAGCAGAACAACGCCATAGCCATAGCCACCACGGCGGGTAGAAAAAGCTGAGTATGAAGCGAAAGGTAAGCACACTTCCAATTATATAACTCTATGCAAACATTTCGCGCAGTAACTATAGAGTTATTATTATTATTATTATTATTATTATTATTATTATTATTATTATTATTATTATTATTATTATTATTATTATTATTATTATTATTATTATTATTATTATTATTATTATTATTATTATTATTATTATTATTATTGAAGAACACTAGGGAACATCAGACATATCCGTGTTTCTCACACTTCCATGTTTCTGCCTCGCATCACTAATACTCAGCGGTCCACACAATACGGACCCTTTATACCGCCTAAATCTCTATGTTTCAAAGTCGCTGTGAGGTACAGAAAAAGTGAGCGAGCTCATCTCGCGCTTGCCTCACGCTCGTGACACTGCTCGCGCGTTCGTCGCCTTCTTCCACAGCTGGCTCCGACGCGCTCATCATAAAATAAAGGGAAAGCGGATAGCAGCAATAATGCAACGTAGCCGACTGTAAATATGAGGCAGTGCTAGGAATCTGGAAAGGAGTAATCTGGCCAGCGCTAACGATTGTAAATGCAATTGTGTGCTAGCGTTCCCATATACTGCCCCTCGGGCTCAACGCCAGAGGTCGTTGAGGGAAAGGGCAACGGCTGCAATGGGGAGGAGGAGCGAGATGTCAACGTTACGCGGGAGGTTGTTGAGGGAAAGGGAAACTATGGCGCTGGGGAGGACGGAAATGTCAGCAGCAGCGTACTAGAGGCGTTGAGGGCCAGCGCGGTGACGGCGCTGAGGAGGAGGAGGGAAATGTCGTCAGCGGCGGCGCCCGTAGAAAGTTCTGGAAGCGGCGGCAGCACGCTCGCGTGCGCATCACATCGCATCACATCGCTATGGGTCCGACTAGGCTTTCGCCCTTCACATTCTTAGAAAGTTCTAAGTATCCCCCGTAAGTTTTTCATAACTCGCTGTCATTGTTTTCCGAGCTTTGCGTCGTTGTGCCATAGTTTTACAGCTTGTTCAACTGACCTTATCCGCCTTTTTCTATTCTATTCACCTTGCGCATTGGTGTATGTGCACTCTTCCTTTGAAACTTTCTCTTTTTATTCAGTTTTTTTACTTGTATTCCCCTGCAGTTTTTTTTTTTTTTATGTATGCGTGTGCGAGCACTCAGACCTTAGGATTGTTCCTGACCCAAAAAGAAGGAAGGGGAGGGAGGAGGGTAGGCAGTAGGAGGCTCACGAATGCCACCGGAAGAAGTCCAACCACTGGCCGCCTTTCTCAAAGGAAGGGACCAGACCAGGGGCGCTATAACGTAAAATGATTCCAAACTAATTTGATTCCAATTTCTGCAATCAGCCTCCACGATTGGTCAAAACATTTTCGGGCCGCTCCCAACTTCGCCTGTCTGTCACGCGACATCACGAAAACCGATAGCTCCCCATCTGATATAACGGGTACACACTGATTATGCATGATTAAACCGCACAAAAGAAAAATAATCATTCCTGATTCGATGTCGTTTCACCGGTAGCTCTCTGCAATTGGTCCAATGTTTTCTGGCTACACCCACTTCGCCTGTCTGTCACGCAACGTCACAATACCGCCAAAACTCACCACGTCAAAGTGACGTGTACGCGAAAAAAAATGCATTAATATGCCGAACAAAACTGAAAATATTTTTGAATAGCCACAGACTGCCCCGTTCCGAAAGTAATCAAAGATGGCTGCCCGCCGATCGCTCAGGCCCTCGCTACTCGCACCTGCCGGTGAGAATGTATTTATTTGCGCATGATAAACCTTCTTGCGTGGCAGTAAAACGTTATCGAGCCCTTTCGGCATGCATACGACATCGCTCTGTCAACTCTTCCTTGTTGAGGATTCGTTTTAGCGGCATTCTTATCCTTCCGTTTCACGCCGCCTCGATTTTCGACCAGCCACCACTAGTAAGGCGAAGCGGACCAATCGGAGAAGCCGGCACCACCCTCTTCATGCGGTTATCTATTTTCACTGTGCTGGCTCGGCCCCATCGAAACCCTCTCCACTAGAGCGTGCTCCTCGCCTCTTGTCAGCCAATTAGATAAGAAAAGCCGCTGAGTGTAGACAATGTTATTGGTTTTGAAAGCGAACAAAGATGACATCCTCTAAACGAGGAGAGTGTTTGATTGGGTTGTTCAGACAACGCTGAGGGTCGCCGCCCGATGCTTGCGTCGGTGGTTACGTAAATTTGACGTCAGGAGTTTGCAATAAAAACGGTTTGGAATCATTTTACGTTATAGCTCCCCAGCATTCTTCAAATGTCTTTCTTTTTACGTCCCGTTTGCTTAGCGTTAATTAACCACGCTGCATTCACTGCCGTAGAAATGTAGAAGGTTCAGGCATCAATATTATTAAACTCGTTAATAAATTAATAAGACGGAGACCTATCAGTTTCCAGAGAGATTGCCTTAGAAATCATTGCCGCATGTCTTCTGTTTAAACGATATCTCTATGTATATGTACAGCAAGCGTGATCATTATGAGATGGTGCAAAAATTTGAGGGAACACCACTCCAGTCTTTGGCATCACGTGCGCAAAATTCAGGATGCGGGAAAAGTGACACCTCTCCCACGGAATCGAGAAACTTGCAGCGAGTGACCTGCATCGCCAATAGGAGCGAGTCAAGCACGGTATACGTGGCACTGAGCCGGACGAAGTAAGCAAGAAAAGCGCAGCTCAGTCAGCCGTACGCAATCGGACTGGTCGTTGGCTATTTACTCAAACCACACATCAAAAATTTATTTCTAAATGAAAAGATAAAACGATCCTAAGAGAGCACATTACTGGGCACAACGAAGTCAGCGACTGTTCAAATATATTAGGCTACACAAGTTACTCCCAACCCATCATTCCCGGATGACAATTGTAATATCTCACGCGAATGATTCGTATCACGGTAAGCAAGCTCCTCATGGAGTTTACGTTCGTATTTGTTTCTTTTATTTTCCTTTTCTCATACTGACTCCGCAGTTGATGACATCGCCGGAGATAAAGGAACGTTCGCTCGTCAGGATCAGAATGAGCTGGAGCCAAAACAAAGCAAATTGACTTGATGCATTAGCGATGAGCTACAGCATCCATTAAGAAGAGATGTAGGAGCTCTGGGTCTTCTCGCTTGCAGCCTGACAGGAGGGCACCCAGAGGTAAAACTGAGCTATGCAAATTAGTCTGATATGTGATTCCGCCTCTGGATCTCCGAGCGATATGTGATTCCGCCTCTGGAATGAAACCGAGCGGTGTAGGTGGGCATGGTCACCGATGTTAGGCTGATTATACAATGACATGACTTGGGAAAGCACAAGTCGCCCTAAGATCGTTTTTTTTTTTTATGGTGACTATACCATAGGGTTCGACATTATTCAAGACTACCGTCGTTATTTCCTTGACGATTCCTGCAAAGGCTGTTTGTATAGGACCAACAGGTATTCTCAACTTTCCTTCTCTATTCGGATATTTCGTTTATTTATTGTTTGCTCGCTGTGCAAAGGCTGATCGAGGCGCTGTGTACGTACTTCATCTGATTTATTTCCGCGAACTTAACTGCGAATAAATAAAAAAAATTTAACTAATATTAATAGGGAACAAATACACCAGCTCCCAGTGCGCGGAGAAGGAGTACACTTTCAATTCCTTCTTCACTAGAACCCCACTGGGAAAAGTTTGAAGCCTATCTGTCAAAAAGTTTGAAAGAATAGCTTTAAACCATTTTATGATACCGTATCTTCGCGAAACAAGTGCTATATTGCTCGCAAATAGTAACATCTCTTAGAAGAAACCGAGGCAAAGTTGCGACCTCACAGTAGTAAATATCCTCCTGAGACCTGAATACAACTGAGGGGCATAATCGATTTTCAAGTCAGTTTGTAGTGCTGACTCGAATGTTTTGACAGTGAATCTATTTCTTTTGTGAGTTGCCGCAGCTAGAAGTCAAAAGCTGCATCTCCATCATCATCATCATCATCAGCCTACTTATGACCACTGCAGGATGAAGGCCTCTCCATGTGATCTCCAATTACCCCTGTCTTACGCTAGCTGATTCCAACTTGCGCCTGCAAATTTCCTAACTTCATCACCCCACCTAGTTATCTGCCGTCCTCGACTGCGCTTCCCTTCTCTTGGTGTCTCTTGTATCTCCATGTACATGGACAAAGTAACGATCTCCTTCTGTGTCATGTGGGAGAAGCTACTTTCTTTACATAAACAGTGATCAAGATGTACCATTGTGAGGTGGGTTGCCATATTGATCTGTACGGCAATCTACGAGATTCGCGCGAAACAAAGCACCACTTTCCACTACAGTTACAGTGCAGATATATGAGATAAACTAGCTGCTATGTGTCGTGTGAGATAGTTCCTGTCCATAGACTATTTTACACATTGTATTACAAATATTGAACGAAAAAAAAAGTTACAGCCGGTTACCTGCGCCACCCACGGAATATCGTGCGAAAGCACATTTTATTTGACCGAATTCGCTATTTTCTTGCTACAAGTTAATTAGGCATTGCTAAACCGTTGTTTGACCGGTTGCATTAAATCATTTGCAGTAGCGATGTAGTTGTTAAACTGTTGTTTTAGTGCACACATGCTACGCATAGTCATGCACAATGGGTCGCTGTTCATCCGGTTCGGCAGAGTGCTTAGCACGCTTGTGTAATCTGTCATTCTCCAATCCCTTCAGTCATTCTTCGGCAGTTTCGTTGGCACGTTTCAATTGTCTTCGTTGTTGCTGCGGTCGCAATCGATTGGCCGCATCTTCTGCGTCCGTCGACTCACGCTGCCTCTGTGGCTGAACTCGTTGTTGTTCGCTGCGCTTGGCGTGACTAAACTCTTCTTATGACATTTCCAACGACGATCCCGATTCACTTTTCATGTTCATTTCACACATACGCGCACGGGCGTTTGTAGGTAAAATTTTAGTAAAGCTTGCATCCGCGAAACGCTCATGTGGAGCGCGTTTAGTGCGGGGCTACATAAGAGGCTTCACATCGACAAAGGCGAAATCCAGGTTGGTAGGCTAGTAGTGCTTTCGCACCAAAAAAACAAACTTGCTAGATAGCGCAGTACTTTGCGCGTACCGCTCCCAAGTGAACATTGCTGCAGTAGCGCGAGTTCAAATCCAAGTGGTGGCGGTTTTAAAGAAAGTTTTCATTTAAATGCGTGATCATTTCTATGCCTACCCAACATCCGTCACGTAAGACGATGGGCACCATGTTTGCACCCGTCATACACACACACACCACTGTACGCTACATGAACTCTGCCCTTGGACTTGTTTACAGTGGCTATCGGTTTTACACTGCCTATGAGTTTTAATAGACAGCGAATGCCAACTGATTCAGCTGTTCGCTGTGCTTTATTCTGTTTTTTTTTTCTTAAATAAAGGGATTTAAAGGTTACGTTGGCATTTTCTGGTGCTCCAGATAAGTTTTCGTCACAAAGTGAACATTTAAGAACCTGTACGCCCTAGCCTTCTGCGTCCTCAACTTCTCTGTGCCAATTAGTTTGAGCAGGCAGACTTCGTGCCCTTTCCGAAGATTGTTTCTCAGACCCGTATCTATGATCTTTTTATTCTTGCAAAATAAATTGCTATTCCATAAATTAAATGGCTGGTTTAATCGGCTACATCTGCTACGTTAGGATCAGATAAAAAAAACTTATCGCGCTGTAAAGATGCTTAAATAAAATTTGGGACTAAATTTTTCTGTTTATTCTCAATTTTATTGAAGTGCAAGTATAACGCGTCTTCCAAAAATCAGCTATGCAGTTGCATAATTGAAGTGTTTAACGATCAGCATTGTATTCCAGGAAAATCTACTTGCTGTCGAACTCTCCTGTAGAGGGTGCACAGCCGCACTTCGCTTAGCTATGCGGGCGAGACAGCTTTACAACAAAAGCAAGAAACTGTGACACCGATCGACAAAACCGCCATTTTAGGTTTGGACACAGAACTTCTTCCAGAATCTATTAACCAAGATCATATAATTTATCAATCTATAAATAAACCAATTAATCAATAAAATTAATTATTCATTCGAGGAACCAATAAATTGAATAAGTTTATCAATCAATTACAAAACTTTGACTACAAGATCACAACTTTATAATCATTTGCCTATTTAATCATTTAGTATCGATTAAGTGATTGATGGCTTGCGGTCAATATATATTAACAAATTTTCAATATGACCATTATGCCAAAGTACGGTCAGAGGTAAATTGCGCTAGCTGGGCAGTAAGAATGAATAGCCGGTGTGAACGAAACCCACGCTGTAAAAATGATAAATTCGTTTTTACGTAGGCGCATCATATATGAGCGTCTTCCTTCCGAAGACGCCAGCCGCAAGTTTAGAGGAAGCAATCACAACTGCTTCCCACTAAGGAAGCATCGTTTCCCCGCTTTTCTTCCGTAACCCCGCGTCAGCCAGCTTCCTCGCACACTGCTAGTATATTTATATAATATTTTTCTTTGAGATGGATCAGATTTTTGCTACGCGCCTCGTATCTCGCTTTCACCTACACATTACCTATTAAGGAATGTAAACGAGGCAACAGGAAGAAAAACAAATCTTTCACGATGCCTTGCGGTATGCGTCTACCACTGCTATACTTCCTTCATAGGCAACTCGCCAGGAAGCGCGAACATTGTTCGCCTCGGGCAGCGAGGAGACGAGCCATTCTCAATTTCCCGTAGGAACACCAAGGCTTTCAGGAAGCTTATTCACACTACTATGATTATTCATGAGACGGAACTCGCGTCAGCCTGTGCATAAATCGTTCGCACCAAAGGTACACGACGTCGCGCAGAAAGAAAACAGCAGCGTCAGAACTACATCGCTTCTATGCTATGGGCGGCAGTGCGAGCCCGCCTTTACGCAGTCACCTGAATCGCGCAGTGTCACATGAGCCGCGTGTGACCGCACAAGGCCGAGACGGCAAAGCTACTGGCACGCATGTGCGGAGGAGGAAACGGAAGCGAACGAAAGCCCGGTCCAAGAGCGCCCACACACGAGTTCTTGCACAGATTTATAGATGCAAGGGTACAGTGCCGCTAGCGGTAGGTACTAAGGCAGCGCATTCGCAGTTCTGTGCACTGATGACGCCAGAGGTCTGGGTGCCAGGATCTCTTGATTCACGTGCGGCTGATTCTCTAAAAGGCTTCATCTTGAGCGACATCGCGTCATCATCAAGTGACAGAGTAAAGCGGTTTCGCGCTGCGAGAACACATCAGTCGACTGTGAGTCGACATACGCAATGCTTATAAACTCTATACCGGCAAGAAATCGCGTTTTTGGATTGTTGAGTGTTTGCTACAGCGCAGGTTGGTGTAATATATGCGGCTGGTAATCAACCACTGTATTCCGTAATAGGATTGGTGAATTCAGCATGCAATGAGCTGGCGAGAGGCGCAACTGCCCCAAAGGTGGACGATGGTAGTTTTTCGCCACATTTAGGCGAAGAAAATAAGTGGGGGAAAAGTAATAGTGTATGCGCGTGTGTGTGTATAAACACACCACATTTTTGAATGAACAGCTTAAGAGGGCACTGCAAACAGCGAAAAACACAGATAGTTTTGAATTGCTTTTCTTTTCTTTAAATAAGCTCGAGCACCAACTAACTGCGCGTTAGGGCACTTGCCATGCATGACATCAGCCGGCGCAATAAGAGCATATCACAGATGGCTCTCTTGTACAAGAAGCTTCTCGAACATGGACCCTGTTCATGTGCTGCATCGTCACGTTGCCACTGTATCGTGTTCTGCCCGTTTTGTTGGATAGACGAGGCACGTTTTGCCCTGTTCTAAGGTGTCAAAATTAAAATGCCTCCTGAATTCAGGACGCGCACTCTCGGTCTTCTGCAGCAGATAAGCCCACGTAGAGAGGTTTCCACAAGTAATGCATTAAATCTGCTCGTGCAAGCAATATTTTCGAGAACTCACGCATGTTTCGTGTTTATGTCTTAATAAGAGTGCAGGGTGGCTACGTATTCACTTATAAATTAATGTTGTCTAAATCCTGCAAATCATGTCGTCACTTGGCGGTGAGAACACGCGTACGAGGTTTTGCGCTTGCAGAGTCTAGAATGGTTGCGCAATGATCTCAGGAGAGAGAGAGAGAAAGAGATAAAAGTGATCCGCAAGAAAACAGGCGGTGTGAATACATACTTTCGAATAATACTTTTCGACGCTGCAGTCTTAGGGCTAGAAAACTAAAAGCCAATTCAGAACAACCAAAAAAGGAGCAAGTAAAGGTAAACACAACGTGTCAAAACAGACACGAAGAATCGTTGCTTTCCCGACACCTTGGGGGACGAGAGTTGAACACCGCTTTTTTCCACGTGACTCTCCAAAGCTCCCTAGCGTGTACTCCTATGTGTCAGCGGAAATACGAAAGGCCGTCCTGAGACAACTATGACAGGTTTGTACTCACTCCAAAAGCCATCGCGCATGCTCGCGCGGAGGAACTACTGTCATCGCTTCTTGGCGCGGGTTTCCGCGTTATAAACAACCAGACAACTACTCCAATACGACAGTTATCTCTTTATAAGAGCAGTTATGCAGTCGTTGTAGACTCAAAAACATGGTAACCAACACCTGACAGCACTGAGCAAACAAGCGTTCTCGTTCCCCCCATCCCCCTTTTTTAAAATTTTTTAATCAACAGGAATCGATAACAACATGTTAGCTAGCATAACTGAACATAAGTTTGCGCTGAGCTAACAATTCAAGCATCTAGCATTTGTCCCAACGCAAGTTATGGGTGGCATTTCTTCGCTAAATGTAAGTGGAGAGTAGACTCGCATGCGCAGACGGGAAAGAAAGAAATAAGTAACGGGGCAGGCGCTGGTGCCGTTGCTTCTTTCCCTGTCATGTCCCTGTCACTTTGCGATGTCACGTGAGATTAAGCTCATCAAAAAAACTGTTTTTGGTCACTTCATTTCTGAATGCGGTGTATTCTTACCACGGTACGGAAAGTTCACATGTCCCTGCGGAACTCAGTGGAAGGAAGTTCTTAACCGCTCCATACGACAGGCCTGCTACATGTCATTGATCAAACGAAACTAGAAAGTCTAGGTAGATGATTACAAGCCAGACTCTTATTTTGTAGACACCCGAGGGACACTTTTCTCTCCTTCTCAACTCTCTGAGCTCATCTAACGCCGAACCCTCCCTCCTAATCCATTCTCCAACTATATCGCTTTCTCTTTCTGTGATCGCGGGCGTTCTTTTTCCAAGTAGACACGTTATTTTGTTGGGCTTTTTTTTTTCGTTCTTTAAGCAAACGGTAACTCCATTTGAAATTTTTATATGAATTGATGCATCTGCTGAAATGTAGTTTCGGCATTCTTCTAAATTTATTAGGACATAAAAACAGAATGGGTTTAGTTAGCAACGTCACATTCCAATAAGTACCGGTAAATTGAAGAAAGAGCAACTTGTACCGTGTTAGATTCCTAGGTGAATCCGAGGCCATTGCCATTAGTCAAGATGTGCTTTCCTAGTAATCACAGCTTGGCAAGGGATGGCATGCGTATGGAACTCACCTGCGAAAACAAGAAAAAAAGAAAAAGGACATTCAGCATCCGTACAGCGCAGCTTCATTGATACTAATTTTCCAAATATTGAAGAACATTGACGCAACACGGAATCCGATTGCGGAATTACTCTGGAGTGTACTAGATTGGGGGAGTGGGTCCAACGAGGGCTCTACACTGAGACATTTTTATTGAAAATCCAGGTGGCGCCACCGTCACTTTCTTCCGAATGAGTGGCCCCGCTCGCCGGCCGGACGCTTGTCGCGTCAGAGACCATATTGCAGCTGCATGGAGCTTTGACAGGCGGATACTTGGTGGCGGTAACGCTGAGATTATTCCCCACCGATCTATTGTAAATAAAATGAGAAAAGAGGGGCGGAAAGAACGCAAACGACGCAACAACGACGGTGCGTCGAGCAGACGACAGCTACTAAACCCGTGAGCTCGCCTCAGCCAATGAGCTCTGTCGAAACAGCCGGAGCCAACGTTTATTGGCCGGAGATTCGGAAGAAGGCGACGGCAACGCCGCCACATTTTCTTTTTTTTTTTCTTCACCCTCAGCGCTTTCCAAGACGTCCGCTGGACCCACTCCCCCAATCTAGTACACTCTAAGTACTCTGAGCACATTTTTGGCCCGCCATGATGACTGTTGTGAAACGTGTTCATTTCAACTTTGCTGAAGGACTTCTCCTGCCTTCTCTCCTGCCTCAGTTCGAGTGACATCTAATGGTGCCTGTGGCGCAGCTTAACCGCGAAACTTTGCCAACTCTTCGCCCTTGACATTCTTTCCCACCCTCCTCCTTTTTTTTCCTTCTCATTCTCGGCCTACCCTTTTATTTTCTCCTCTACGCCACTCCCTAGCATCTGTTCCTAGCGATTTCTCTCCCATCAGTCGCGGTCAGGAAACTGTGACACATGTCGCGCCGCGGTTTTTTAGTTTTGAGCACTTTGATATTGCCCCGAGACGTCTTGAAAAGCATGGATTATACGCTGTCGGGTTGTTCTCGAGTCTGAAGCAAACTACGTTAACACTCTATTCCATTAGGCCTAGGCAATGTTGCCTCCGTGCGCTTTTGAGTACGCCTGTACAACTTATCTGGCCTTCGATGTTTTATTGGTTTTTTTAGCCATTACTTATTAGTTTTTTTCTTCTTTTTATCTGTCTGCACTAGTGACTTTTCTTTTATTTCTCTTACTTTCGGTCTTCCTCCCAACCCTGCGAGAAAACACAATGCTGAGAGAGCGATTACTTAAGGGATGCCGGAGATGTCTGTCTGTACGCTTAGCCTGGTGCTCCAGATGACAAAGGCGGGCTACTCACGACGACATCAAATAAGCCATTCATACATAGATGCCACGGACATAACATGCACTGGAGTCCTGCTGCAACAACCTGCCTTGCGTCCAGCATTGGCTAGAACTGGTTTTGGCACGTAAAACCCCAGAAAGAAGCTATACATATATACAATTACGTCGGCGTAAGTGCTATCATACGTAGCTCGTAGGCGAGCTTCGTTCAGCCTGTATAACTAATTCGCCAGAACCGAGAAAGAATGGAGTCCGTGGATTTCACTGCATTTCGCGGGCTTCTTTCTGCGTTCGTTAGAACGAATTGTCAAAAACAAGACTGTTTTGTGACAGCGAAATACCGCGAAATTGGTTGAATGCACCAACTGACTCAATAGAGTCGTCTTCACCCGCATTGTCAAATTGCAAAATTTGACCGAGCAAAGGACTTGCCAACTGGTCGTGCTCTTTATTCTTGTGAAACGAAAAAAAAAATGTAATAAATGATCCGCAGAGCCCGTTACAAGAGGCAAAGAGAGATAGAAAAGTCTACTGCGCGAGCCACCATGTTCTTACTTCGAGCAGCCTGAGACTCAGACGAAATTCGGCAAGCGGTCGCATATAATGCCAGTGTTTGCCTCGCATAGATCAAAGAAAGTGCGCGAAGCGCCGGTGTGTGGCCATCCGCTATCTCACCGAAAGTACCCGGCGAAAAAGACCGCCTCCTCTGGTTCCATTTGCGGCGAAGCAATTAGGAGGAACCATCACTCACGTCCGCTGACTGAGCCAGGAATGGGGTTATTAAAACAAATCGTTTTTCAGCGCTCGAAAACCATGCGCGCTTCGTACGGGTGAGAAATCGCCCTCACCGCTCACCTACATTCCGGTTGTGATAGGCGGCTGGGATCAAAAGGGTCGAATCAATGCATAGTCCTGACCTGCAGAACCCTACAACACCACTGGCTATCTGTTTCTTTTTTCGTTTTTCGGCGCCTTCGACAGCTAGTAGGGGCAGGAAGCAAGCACAGCATGCACATCACGCTTCGTACCAAGCTCAGAGGCCTTCTAAGCAGTAAAAAGAAGCAAGCGTCGAAGTGGAAAATCGATACAAGCCACCACCGGCGACTCTTCCCGGCCAAATAAATGCTGCGAAGCGTTGAGCGAACGCATCTCGTGTAGCTGGCAGGCTCATCTATTCAGGGTCCATGTGGAAAGCAGGCAGTTGCAAGCGGAAGAAGGATTGGAGAGCACAACTCGGATGGGGTCGGAAGAAGCGTGGACTTGGAGGCTTTTCGGGCTTCCTCGGTGGGTGGCATGATGGTATGCGGGGAGTCACTATAGCTTGGGGAAAGCAAGCTCGTTGACAAGGAAATTGGCTACAGCGTGAGGTCATGCGAATGAGCCTACTAATTCATTCATTCATTCATTCATTCGCTGACTAGTTTTATCATCCCAAAACAACATGGTGGCAATAAGCTAATAAGCATAACAACCGTTATAATGATGATGATAATAATAATAAGAATAAGAAGAAGAAGAAGAAAATAAAGGAGAAGAAGAAACAACGACAACAACAGAAGAACCATGGCGACGACCACAGCATAACTCTGCCATTGATTTTTAGTATTAGCGGCCGCATTTTGATGGGGGCGAAATGCGAAAACACCCGTATACTTAGATTTAGGTTCACGTTAAAGAACCCCAGGTGCTCCAAATTTCCGGAGTTCCCCACTACGGCGTGCGTCATAATCAGATCGTGGCTTTGGCACGTAAAACCCCATAAATCAGATTTTTAGTATTATATACTTCAGTGTACGTGGTACACCTGCGATATTTCTTTTTATTTTATTTTTTTCATGTAGCACGAAAGCCACATTTTCTAGCACACACGTAATCTAAGTGCTGTAGCATTCATCCACGTCGAAGTGGCTTCTATGATTTCAATGTACTGAGGGGCACACTTTATGCAATCCACATGGCAAAGCAGGTATAAGACACGGGAGTAAAGCACCACATCTTTAAAAAGCAAGCTTTCGATAGATCTAAGGAAAGCAGTGGCTAGTGCACGCAGACAAGCGATGCACGCCTGCGTTTACGCAGAGCTGCTCTGCAGTGGCGGTTTACGAGCTTTCTCGTCAGAGAAGCGAGATAGGGGCGGCCGCCTGTTTTCGACTGATTTGGCAGCCATTGATCCCGTTTGCGCGTGAGCGGCCAATATATGAGGGGCTTTGCTTTTGCTTTCGCTTTCGCTGGAAACTGCCGCATGTCGTTCCTTTTTGTTGCGCATCTACGCAAAAACGGTATAATACTCTCGTAAACGCCTGGTTTACATGGTCCGTACAGTTTAAGGACGCCGTCCTTTAGAGTGACTTGATTGATATTCTCTCGCATTGTAGAGCGTCCCTTAGGTCGACAATCTACCTCAACATCGATTATGTGATGATGATGATAATGACGACAACGACCACCACCACCACCACCACAATGATGATGTTGGTGATGATGACGATGATGAAACGTTAATGTATTTTTAAACATGTTCTTAAACCTTTTTGGTCGGTGTATCGATCTCTTCCTTTTAAGTATGCATCATCCCGACCAGACGGGCTTCCGTCATACTCTCGACTTCATGATGATTATGTAAGTCTCTCCTTTCAAACGCGGATGAGGCACATGCAACCAACTTCGTTCTTCCTGTTGCATTTAAATCAGTAAATATGCTTTCACCACATAGCTGCATTATTCAGTCTATCACTACACTGCGCCTGGTCATTCATTTGTCGAATGGGTGAATACCAGCACTGCCGTTTGACTGAAGTGAAACTGCGCTTCAGTAGCGCTCCACAGCGATTCATGAGCAAAAAGTTACCAGCTCGGTGCTCTCGGTGTCTATTCGAAATCATTAGGGCGAAGGTACGTCTTTCAATCTACTCCCTAGTCGAAGGAATCACCAACGAGCGTTGTTGAAGCATAGTGTGTTATTAGACGAAGTTTGACGCTAGGCTCCACTAAGGTGAGGTCGAGGAAGAGTGTTTCAAGTCGAAACCATTTGAGAATACGAGGAAGAGACACGTGGTGTGGAGACGAGTAATCAACTAGTTAAAAAATATTGGCAATATTACAAAAAGGGGCGAAGCATTGATTCGCGCTGGGCTCACCCCGCGCTCTTCGCACCGTGTTGCAGCAATAAAAGGGTGCAACGTATTGGTGCACGCCCTATTATTGTACTGAGGAGCATACGTCTTTGGAGTCTTGCAGGTTCTTCGGTGGTACTTGGATGGCTCACGGGTATTCACAGAATACTTCAGCGGAATAAGAAAGCTACTCGTTGACTCACATAATCATCTTCTATGGTTCTTGTACAAATTTATTTCTCTATGCTTTCTTTCTGCACGTGTAGCGTAACCGATTAGGCTGGTTGGGGCCGAAATATCTTGTATGAAAGCGCAAACATTAACCAGCGAGACCGGAACAGAAAGACACGAGGACAAGCGCTCTTCCCCGGTTTATTTTGTTTTCTTTCTTTCATTTGTTTTTCTCTCTGCTAAACGTTCGCGCTTTCACACAAGATGCTCTTATGTGTGGCATTTTTTTAATGACACAGCGTGTGCTGGACAGCACTCATTGTGAATGCCTCGTAGCGCCGATTATTGTAAGCATTAACGACAGCAGCGATTTCATTCCTTACGTTCGTTCTAGTCGATAAGTAGTTTCATGTCTGTCGTTTACTTTCTCCTTGAAGTGTTATAACTACCTGTCGAGCCCCATAGTGGCCTTAATTCGGCAATGAAACGGGTGCAAAAAAAAAAAGTAGTGACAGCGCAGCTAGGACCGTCTAGTTTGTTTACAGTGCCGTTTTGTCCTACGCGGCTTGCCACGTAGTACTTTTATTTATTCAAGACGCACCACCAAAGTGGGCAGAGCCCCAATAGGGTTCATTAGGTTTGGCCTCTGGCAGGCTCTCACTGGAGTGTCTCTTTCGCTTATTCTGCGTACGGGCTTCTTATTGCCACAGGCTAACAGAAAAACCGAAGGGCTACGCGAACTTTGTCTCGCTTGCAAGGAAAAGAAGGGATCCCCTTTTTTTCTCTTTCTTTTTTCTTCTTTTTCTCTCGGCTGCCTCAAAACAATGTGAATCTACCAGAATAGAATAAGTAAATGAAAACTCTCGGTGGTCAAGAAGACTGCTCCCTCTCCCCTCAACAATTTTAAGTCGGGTGAAAAGTTACTCTTTTGCTCAGAGCGCTCAGTGAAACAAGTGACATATTCATTACGATATCTCTCATCGCTGTAGAGATATCCCGGTACGTTAGACTTAATCACCCAATCACAGTGATTGAGCGTTGCTCCAGTATAGTCAATCATATTCCACTGGGGTGATAAAGCCGCACAATTATCTTCCATTTCCTCATAGAATCCGTAAAATTACGTGCAATATACGACGATGATTAAAAATTGATTGTCATGGAATGACACACGTATTTCGAATGGAGAAGACAGTGTAAGAAAGAAGAATGTATCTAAAGTAAGGGAAAAAGGCAAGTCTTTACCTGCGTGCGTTGGACTATTCCTGCGCACACTGGGAGAAGAGGAAGAGAAAGGATAGGGATGATGAGGCTAAGATGGTTTAAGCAGGAAAATTTTGTTGTTGTCGTCGTTGTCGTTGTCGTCGTTGTCGTCGTTGTCGTTGTCGTTGTCGTCGTTGTCGTTGTCGTCGTTGTCGTTGTCGTCGTTGTCGTCGTTGTCGTCGTTGTCGTCGTCGTCGTCGTCGTCGTCGTCGTCGTCGTCGTCGTCGTCGTTGTCGTCGTTGTCGTCGTTGTCGTCGTTGTCGTCGTTGTCGTCGTTGTCGTTGTCGTTGTCGTTGTCGTTGTCGTTGTCGTTGTCGTTGTTGTTGTTGTTGTTGTTGTTGTTGTTGTTGTTGTTGTTGTTGTTGTTGTTGTTGTTGTTGTTGTTGTAACAGGCACCGAGGGGAGTGACAAGCTAAACTAGCAGGAACTTCACAGCGATTGCCATTCTCAGGACACTTTCTGGTATCTGTGTACGTCTATGCCGGTATCTAATCGCTTTCTCGCTAACTTTGGTCACTGGGTAGTGCATGGTCTAATGGGCAGGACATAAGGCTGCTGCGATGCGATAACCGAGTTTCAAACCAACCGTAGGGCCAACTTAGTTAACTGGGTATATGAGCCATTGGGTATGCATGTGCCGCCTCTTCAACGATAAACAAAACTTTTAAATGTCGCGCTGAACTATGACATTATTTGGTAGCGCAAAAATACCGGGAAGCAAAAGATTAGCAGCGACTGACGGAGGAGAAAGAAGGACAGTACTAGTTCTGCTCTCTCTGTCGCTGCTATGTCTTCCTTTCCGGTAATTCTTGCGCTGCGAAACCATCTCATTCAGCAAGCACCAGCTCGTCCAAGAAAAGTTATTGTGGAGGACACTCAACTAGTCGACGTCTAAGTAATGCTAAGTGTCCATGGTTTGTAGAGAACGGTTGTACGATTAGTGCAACTGTTGTGCAGCGAGCGGTTATGTAGCGATCATATACTGATACTGTACGAAGCAGTTTCGGCTTCAGTATACCAAGGAAACGTATTTATCTTGACGTGAAGATACATTAGTGCGCTCCACTCCTCCGATCGTTACGGCTGCTACCCACTAGCGCAGCCAGAATAAACGTGCGCGGCATTCTTAATGTGTTTTCTTTCTTCTTTCTTTCTTTTTTTTATCTGAGTAACGTGACCATACGTGGCCTTATTATTGCACGACGTCAGCAAATCTTGTGGTGTCATGACGTAACGATAATGTCGATGACGTCAGATACGGCGTTTCCAGACCAACTCTGTATAACATAGGTATCAACTATAAACTCCGTGTCAAATATCAATATTTGATACTGGTATTGGATATTGTATGCTGAGACAGTATCTCCTAACCTTCAAATATGCTGTGATGCTGTAACGCGCGCGAAGCGTGTGGCACAGTTTGGAAGACTTGGAATGTACGCGTGAGTACTCCTTCAGGCCTATCTGACGACGACCAAGCGCAACACACGGGACCAAAGGAAGACGGCACGAGCGGTGCAAGCATCTGTCCCGTCCAGGTCGTCTACTTTTGCTCCCGTGTATTTTGCTTGGTCGTTGTCGAATATGCTTCAAAAATTGGCGTATATGTCTACTCTTCTAAAGACGTTTAAGCCTCGGGGACCCGAATAGGCGAACATTCACTCGGTATATCCTTACTCGGTGTGTGGAACATTTTCCATCATTCAGCGTATATTCTAATCGAATAACTACCCTTTGCATGTAGACGAGCTGACAGTATTGTATACAAAGCAAAATGAATGGCCTCTTTCTGTATCTTCACTTCTTTGTGTAGTGACTCTCCTTCGCAAGAGCTTTTCAACCGAACAATAGATGCTAGAAGCAAGTACTTCAACTCCGTTTGTCTCCCGCTAACCGAAGACGCGCTCACAGAGGCCTGCGTGATCTTCATGTGGTGAGTTACCTCATTTGTTAGCTGTGAACAAAGCTGTACACGCTTCCAGTTAGTTCGTGCATAAATGGCGACTTCGGCTATAGCGACAAACGAGGCGGGAGTTTAGCTCTCGATAGGCAACGACGCAGCCGTTCAGGGCCATTCTTCGCTCTTGACCTCAAACTCGAAAAGCGACGATTATGCCCGCTAAACGTGTGAAGATGGCGATACCATGGTGCTTCCGCTCAATGAGCCGCTAGCACGACGCTCTATTATCCAGAGCGGATGGGTTAAATTGTGCCGGCGCCCCTATTGACTGGCCTGTAAATGGCCGTTTCTGCACCTGGAAAACCGTGGTTAGTACCGTGCAGTGTAATCGTATAGAGGGGAAATCGGCGTCCCCTTATCGGGATCTCAATTGTGTTCCGACAAGCAACGCTTTCACCGTTTGACGTCCACGATGTCTTAATTGCCGAGCATCGAAACACGAACATGGCGCCACATTGTTTGGAAGCTGGCGATGTCATTTCGACAAGAAAGTCACCAAGAAGCTCAGCTTGGACATGTGCTTTCTTCTTGAAACCCGAAAGAACCATAGCACTTCGAAATAACACGTGCGTGCGTGCGTGCGTGCGTGCGTGCGTGCGTGCGTGCGTGCGTGCGTGCGTGCGTGCGTGCGTGCGTGCGTGCGTGCGTGCGTGCGTGCGTCTGCATTGGGCCGACTACACTGACCTCAGGCAGGTGTGCTCTGTGATTACGGTGGCTTACAGTGCAATTACCACATAGGCAACGACAGCAAAGCGGGAGCAATCACTTGCAAAAAAACAAAAGGAAAGCGTGCAGCGTATCGTACTCATAGACTCTCCCATATTGGAAAAATGCACGGAAGGCATTGTTTCGCAAACAACCATTTTCAAAGCGTTTGCTCTCCGCATAGAAAAATGGTCTGTGAGTGCGTCCTCTACTCTGTTTTAAACATTACACGGGCTTACTTTTGGCGCGAAATAATTCTAGCGACGGCTGAAGGCTAAGTCAGTGTTAACACAATTCTCTCTCGCCTTCCTATCAACCAACCAAAATGTCTTTGTCCACCAGAATTTTATAGAAATCCCGCGCTTTCGTTCCTGGCGACAGTTCGCGACGTCTCGTCCGATTGTGCGGTCGATAAAGTGTCGTGAAATGGCCAGGTCCCTGCTATCATACCGACGCACTTGGTAAATTTCGGCAAAGCGATCAATAACGCCATATACGAGTGCCTCTGCCGCGTGCACCTTACTATGCATTCTTTTTTTCTTCTCTCTTTTTCTCTTTTGCTGTGGTTGCTCCGTTGATATGCGTAGTTCCTTTCTGTTGGAAAATGGGTCATAAAAGAGAATGTCTGCGGCGCGGGAGGCATCGATTCGTTAAATTAAAGAAGTTTGGCACTTTGATTTATAGTTTGTAGATTTCTTTACAACGTGGCAGCAATTGAACGTTGAAGCGAAAGGAAAAAAAATATCTCGACAGCGGCATTCAAGACTTCATGTTGTTGTATTTAGGATAGTTATAGACGCTCCAGCCTAGTTCTGATTTGATCCTTCTAACGACCACGTGGAAGGATCGATAAACATCGGAATATTACATGCATTGCTGTAAAGGAGTTTGGGTTCACCGAATGTAACAGAAGAGTTCTATCTTTGACGGACACATAGTGCTGTCTTAATGAATTTTAGAGCGCAACTCTTAGGCGCGCGTTCCTGCGACAAGCGTCGGCGTCAGTGGCGGCGGCGTAACCGAGCGAACGAGCACAGCGAAAGCTGAAAGCGAACGCGGATCGCAGACGCGAGGAGGAAAGACGCGAGGAGGAAAGCGGAGATGAGGGTGCAGCGGAACCATGAGCCAGAAAGCGTAATGCGGCGACGATAGCTACAAGATGGCGCCAGAGTAGCGCGCGTCGTCTGGTAGATTTGTCGGCGGTGGCCGCTGTGAATCGCGCCCACGCGCTGGCTCTCGCGATCTCCAGATCAGCGAGGCAGTCGCGCCACACTTCGCCCCGATTGCAACGCGCCTCACGAGACAGGTTGTCCGCGCCAGCCAGTATGTCGCGAAATGAAAACACGTATACAGCTGCGCTCAAATTTCAATTTAGGGAGTATCGTAATCGTCGGTGAAGTATTTATTTGTATACTATACCCGCTGTAAGATCAAAAAATTACACCATCTTCCTGTAGGGGAACCCTGAGTAGTATGCGAAGCAGCCATGGGGTCGACTCAAGGTAGTTTTATCAGCTGTATAAACTTGGACATGCAGCAGCACCAGCAACGCGCAGAACTGTTGTCGACGCCGTCGGCGTTTTGCCCGCGTTCGCACCGAACGCGCGCGGCGCTGGTGACTGTTGCCGTTGCCTCTGGAGCGCCTACCGTCGCGTCTCTAACCTAAGCTGCTTCGCATTATCGCGCGCGGAGCCGCAGGTGTTGCCATTCGTTGTGCAATCCGGAGAGGGGAGGAGCGTCGGAGAGGAGAGGAGATGAGACAAGGAGAGGAGGGGAGGAGGATGTGCATGCGCAGTAGGGGTGTGGACGCCGCACGGCGGATGGAGGGAGGGAGGAGAGTGACATAGCCCCGACCATAAGCTGCTTCGCATCTAAAATAACATTCATATTACACACGGGTGCCCGTGAAAGCCTGCAGGAGTTCCGGTTACTGCGTGCACTCTCACTACCTTTGTCATCTACCATGCAGTCCTCGTTTGGATTTTACCACTGACATTCGTGCACTTTGGAAATGCAAAGCGCAAGCTCGGGCGTGTGGCGTACTGGGCCTGATAATTTCGATGTACTGTGTGCACCACAGAAAACGGCATTTTGTCGAAATCAGGCTACTGAGCGCTAACGGAACCGAATGATTGCAGGCGCCGTTAACGTACGTCACTTTGAAAAGCCTCCGTACTTTCTCAGGTTAATCTGCAAGTTGCATCAATATTTACAATCATCATTTCGGGTTGCTGCAATACAAGCATCTGTTGAAAAATCTCTTTTGGCGTCCTTAATGTCCCTTAGTTAAGGTAATTCCTCCAAGTGCATTACTAGGAAAGATAATGAATGTGCATGAAATTTGGTAAGAATACAGAGCCGCAGAAGACTTGCGAGCTTCCTTGTCGAGACACGCTTTCTTCGCTGCATTGCGACGGCAACATTCAGCTTCAACTGGACCCACCGTGGTTGCTCAGTGGCTATGGTGTTGGGCTGCTGAGCATGAGGTTGCGGGATCGAATCCCGGCTACGGCGGCCGCATTTCGATGGGGGTGAAATGCTAAAACACCCTTGTACTTAGATTTAGGTGCACGTTAAAGAACCCCAGGTGGTCGAAATTTCCGGAGTCCCCCCCACTACGGTGTGCCTCATAATCAGATCGTGGTTTTGGCACGTAAAACCCCACTAATTTAATTTTTTTAAGCTTCAACTGGCTATTTTTAATATTTTAACGTACCTAGCAGCAGACACTTCTAACTTTATGTGCAAACGTATTAAATACTGAATTTATATTGCCGATATATGTATACCAATATTTTGTTTAAAGTTTCTCATTGGCCAGTGTGGGCTGAAAAAAGAAACAACGATATCCAATGATCGCACTTCGATTTCCTCAACGATTACAAGTATATTGCGCGATAACACCTGCGTATAACTCACTGCATTTTTCTTTATCATATATAAAGAAGCCGTAACAAATGCGACGTTGAAAATGCTTTCAGGCAAGAGCTACCCCAATATTGAAATTTGTTTCCGTCGTACAATCATGCAAACTTGCTGCACACTGCGTTGCTTCAGGAAGCCCAGGCCGAAACGAATATCGTACAAAATGCCTCTCCAAAGCATGGCTCCGGAAATATGGGATACAATAAGGTAGTATAAAAAGCAAGGAAGCTGCATTTCGTATACTAGCTGGCATCAAGCTTTATTGTTTGTATATGACAGAACTAAAGAAATAGGTGTAGTCAAAGGAGCACATCGTACACGCGCTATTCTGTGTCGCGCTTCCTCGTCCCTTTGTATTGCTAACAAAGGCTAAACTCACTGGAACATGCCGGAGCGTTGGGCGTAATGGCTCGTTCCAGACGTCTCTCGTAGATCTGGTGTGTGTCGCTGTCGTATTAATGGACAAATGTTCTCCGCCATTAGCAGTGGTTGTAGCGCCGCGAGCGTTCCTCCTCGTTCGTCGTTCGCCGTAAGTACAAAGGGGGCGGGGTAGAGGGGGAGGGGGGGGGGGCTAAGCGAGAGCCGCTGTAAAGAAAAATCAAGAAACGCGTCCATAGCAAGTGAAGGCAGCCAACGGTTTCCTTCTTTTTAGCGACAGCACGAACACCACGACAAGACCGAGATAATAAAGTAAAACAGAACGTGAGAGAAGGTGGGAATACTAGAGGGACAGCCCCGGTTTTTCTACGCTTGGCGGCGCGCCCTGGCCTCGTCTAAATCTTGGGTGCCGGTCCGAGCTGCTGGAAGCCTGACTGCACCCAGACCGTCCTCAATTCGTCGCACGCAAGAAAGACCGGAAGAAAGTAAGATAATACCGAAGACGGTGCAAAATAAAGGAACAATCGCCTTTCGCTGCATTCCTGACTTTGGGAGAAAGCGTTGACTCTTTGACGCTTGGAGATTTTCCGTGAAAGCGGCAGGCGATGGCGAATGCGTTGTTGGCCTTCCGGTTTTCAGCGGGCTCGTGCTATCGCCTCTGACCAAATGACACTTACGCGCCGCATGTGTTCGAGAAACCTTCTCTATATCTCAATTTCAACTTTCAACTCCTTCCTCGGCTTTTCTTGCTAACCTCCCTATACCGTGTGGCATGTGTTATTCTTTTTTTTTTCAAGGCCATACAGAATTTGTAAAGATTGCCTGGGGCACAGAGCATAAGTATAGTCATTGAGCTGGATCACTCAAAGGGGCGCACATTAATTGCACGAGAAATCGATACGCATAATCGACTAAGTAGCAAAATTCACCAATTGACTTTTTTAGTGATTGTTTTACGGCACATATTGAAATCTAAGAATTGTAGCCGGTGAGTTCGCAACTCGTATCCACTTGGAATCAATTTTCAGCTTCGAGATATTCATTACCAAAGTGTGCCACGAAGTAAATGGGCGTTCCAGTTGCATTTGTGCTTGAATGCACAGAACAGCGGTTTATAAACAAGTGGAACAATATTGAATTTTTTTACTGCTAGTTTCACGGCGCATATCACGAAACACGTGTGATCCTTAGAAATCGTTTCATGTGTATATACCTTGCAAACTCGCCGGCTAGAATTCGTAAATTGTAAGAAGTACCGTAAAGTAATTAATTAGAAAGTTAACTATTGATTGTTAATAATTGGTCGAGTATTAATTTGGATTTCTCATGCTAATAATGTCCGCCGCTTCGAGCAATCCAGCTCAAGGACTACAATTACGCTATCTGCCACAGGTGATTTTTAAAAATCCTGCATGATATAAAAAAGGATATATACCCGGTATATTCCCGTCTTCATATTATCGCTGTCTCCCGCACACATTCTCGATACCTTCGTTTATGTATGAGGGTAACTTCAATGTAAAAAGTGTGTCAACTTCGCAGTACTTCGCTCTCAAGTGCTGTTGATCGCTGTAATCAATCGTAATCTAGGTTAAGCACTAAGAATAGAAAACATAATGTCCCATTTTTCTCTCTTTGTTCATTATCTTCACTAATATGTATTTCTCATAAATTGCCAAAGCAAGCAAGTTACCTCAATTCGGGCTTCAGCTAACGAGAGACACGCATCTATCAAAAGCTGCTCCTGCCCCAAACGGAGCACCACGACTGATCCTGATGCTTAAATTGAATCGCCCGCCCAGCCAGATTACACTCGTAATCCACTTTCATTCTTTTATTCTTTTCTTTCGTTCGTGTTGTATTCTCCTGTCGATCTTATTTCTTCCGCAAAGCTGATGTTAGGTAGCCCAGATTATCAGAGGAAGCCGATTACAATGCTAATAGAGTGTGCTTCAACACCCACACCATGCAGCTTGCACAGTGATGCTCTTATAGTGCAGCACAGGAAAGAAAACAATTCGCAAAGCTACAGGGATAAGCAGACTGGTGAGAAAGGAAGATCAACATTCGACCCTATTCAGAGTGTGCAGAGCGTGCAGAGTAGGTGCAGACTTTAACTACGCCCTACAAAACTACCTCTTTCTCGTCGATGCCTCGTGAGGTCAGCCAATTCGTTTTTGTTCATGCTGATGACAATGTTTTCTAGCAGACAACGAAAATGATCTCCGATAGTTGACAGATATTTATGGAGAAGAAGCAAATGATTTCTGCTTGCAATTTAGTGTGGTAAAATCAGAGTATGATTAATGCTACGCGTTTATGGTGCGGTGCTTAGGTTAGCTTCTATCCTAAGTGCAGCGCTGTAAATAACTTGTACTCAGGGCATACTTAACTTTGGGTATGAACCTGTACATGTACCTACCTAAGTATACACCGTATATGTACCTGAAGTACCCACACACTTCGCCTATATGTCCTCATGCATCGACAAATTATGACAAGCAATACACCTTCAGCATTCACCATTTGCTGTTTCTTCACTTAATTCATCATCTGCTCACAGTAATCAATAAGCGGTGGATTAAACCAATTCGACGCTTTTTACAGCTGTCGCTACTCAGCTGCGGACCAAACTCTCCAGATTATTAGTGATATCTCCACTCGAACATGAGCGACGCAGCCAAAAAAAACGGGAACGCTCGCACTAATTTGTCCTTGCACCAACGCCTGGCGAATGTTTCAATACAGCGAAACAAGGTAACATGCAGACATTGCACCATTCACTCACCGTGCAAAGTGTGGCGATGGTGCATGATGACTCAAATATATAACGCCAGCGGGAGACGTGAATACCTAAGGCGAAAACGTGGGGCCAGCGCACTTATTATCGGGACTCCCACCGCCGCTTTCCTGCGCTCTGAAAATGGCTGAAGAAGGCGGACGAGAGAATTCTTCTTCACCTATTCACTAATACGCTACTGTGCCCGGCAGCGCTCAAACACTTTGACTCTTCCTTTTCCGGCCTCTGCCAGTACTGTGGGGAGGTGGCTGACACCTGCCACCATGGTATGGGCATGTCAACTCAATCCTTCTCTAACCCCCAACCCCAACCCAACCCGAGAGGACTGGGAGACGGCCCTGCTCGGCTGCCGGGACCTTCCGGCCCAACAGGTCATGGTCCGGCGTGTCAGGACAGCGACCACGACCAATGGGGTCCCTGAATAGGGACTCCACCTAGTATTGTAGGGAGCTGGCCCACTAAGGCCAGGTTTTCCAAACAGCCTCTCTGTAAATAATACTTTAATAAATGTTTACCACCACCACCACCACCGTCTCTTTCTTCGTCCCGTGTCTCTGTTTCCTGCTTTTCTTATGCGTTACTTATTGTGTGACCGCATCCGTGAGGAGGTGAGCAGAAACGCTTAGCTTTCCTCATTGCACGTATAAAATAACGCTGTGTTATCTGCAGATGTCGCCCACGTAGAACAACGAGCGAGAGGAAAGCGCGAAATGGGGGCTGAGGAAAGGTGAGGTTACGTGAAGGTGACCAAAGAAAATCTGATCGAAGCAGGGAACGATAATAAAACCCTGTCACGAATGGTGCAACAGCTTGTCTGTTTAATAGACGAAACGTAACCACCACGATGGCCACCAGCCGGATTCGCATGAAGGAGAACTTTAACCTCTCTGAATCCATTGGATCACCTCATAATGATTTAGTGTGCTCCAGTGAGTGCGAATAAATGTAGTAGGGTTTAAAGATTTGTCCTGACAGCATCTAAGTGATAATGCAATAAAAGGCTGTAAGGCATGTGCGCAGATAATCATCAGTATTATCTGCGCACATGCCTTACAGCGACGAGAAGGAGGTCGGGGCCATCGAGATTACCATTACGACGGTACAAAAAAAGCCGGCAGATCCCACGCCCTGTGGGAATCGATGTTATGCAAAGCAGTGTGTAGGGGGCCTACCAAGTTAACGAAACGACCATGAGAGCACCAAGACTTAGGCGGCTGTTTCATGACCTACATGACACGCATGTCATGATATTCATGTCATGAGTCCTCAGGCGTCCCTTTAGATACGCCTAAGATACCTTGAGGCCTTAGTCATGCTAATGACTATGATTTCGACCATCATCCTTTAATGTTTCCCTCTACTAGTACCAACGTCCGAACTGATTTCAGGTGGTTTTTGAGTGTTAATCTTTTCTCGCTGAGTGACTCATTTTTGCTGAGTCATGCTCATGACTATGGCTTCTACCGCCATTCTTTAGTGTTTCCTTCACTTAGTACCCACGTCCGAACGAATTTCAGTAGTTCTTGAGTGTTGATTTTATTTCTGAGTCATGGTCATGACTATGGCTTCTACCACCATCCTTTAGTGTTTCCTTCTCTTAGTAGCTACGTACAACCCCATTTCAGTGGTTTTTGAGTGTTAATCTCTTTTCGCAGAGTCATTATCTTTTTTGCTGAGTCATTCTCATAACTATGACTTCTGCCATCATCCTTTAGTGTTTCCTTCACTTAGTACCCACGTCAGAACCGATTTCAGTCGTTTTTGAGTGGTAATCTTCTCTCGCTGGGTCATTGTCATTTTAGAAGGCTGTTTCATGACCTACATGACACGCATGTTATGACATTCATGTCATGACCTATCATTTATGTTCGACATGCACTGTTGTCATACTATGCCAATTTTGGTACATACTAAATTAACGAAACGACCATGAGAGTACCAAGACGTAGGCGGCTAGATAGATAGATACTGTCAAAGTGGCAAATGTTCGCCAAGAAATGCTTCGCATTTAATACCATCCCCGGAGAACGAAGAGGCGCAAGGAAGCGTCGTCGGGCGAGGATTATAAACGATCGATGAGCGTTTTGAGTGAGGCATCACAACGTTGCTCGTCGGCGGTGGAGCTGTGACACGGAGAAAACACGAGCAGCATTCTCGATGTCAGGGACGTCAGGGCTGTCGACTGGGTAGCGCGACAAACTGTCCGCGTCTTGGTGCAGGCGTCCGGACTTGTGACACACAGAGTATGAAAACTCTTGTAACCTCAAAGCCCAAGAACAAGAGAGACCTAATTCGCAAGCGCCCAACATCTTCTTGTGAACATCTTGGTTTTGTGAACATTTATGCGTTGTGAACTCATGTGTTGTGGGTGAACACTTCAGTTTTGTGAGTAATTATGTTATGTAAACTCTTCTGTTGCGCGAACATTTTTTTTATATCGCAGCTAAGAATTAGTACGTGAATGTTCGTACATGTGGTTATTGGTCCAGTTTTGTGATTTTTGACAACATTCCAAGGACAACTATCATGTAAGAGAAGAGGAGTAGCCGGCGCCACATATAGGCACCAACCTCTCCTTAAATGCATTTATTTACAAAAAAAGCCGGCCCGTGGGATCCTACAGGTACGAAAGCCAGCAGAGAGCATGACGGTCGGTTACTACAGAAAAAGGACCACCGTAACGGTAAGGACGGAGCTTGGCAACCACCCAGACAACAGGAAGACATTCCTGTTCTGTCATGGACAAACTGCGCTCTGATCGTGAGAGGAGTTTACTGGCCTAAGCGATAACGCGATCGTGGCCCCGCTAACGATGGGATAGGACAGCGCCTACACCATGACCACTGGCCTCCGTACGCAATTCTGTTCGGGCGTTAGGGTCGAAGAGGGCGAGGGTCAGTGGTGAGGTCAGATGCGTGATGAGAAGAAAGATGGCCGCAGATTGTGGAGGTCCCCAAGAGAAGGGTACGCCTTCCAAAAGATCATTGAGAGGCCGAGCTATAGCGGCAAAATCTTGGGAAAAGCGGCAAAAGTAAGAGGATAGCCCAACACAACTGCGAACGTCAGTGGCTGACTTTGTAACCGGAAAGTCTGGGATGGCACGAATTTTGTATGAGTCAGGTTGTACTCCAGAAGCACCGACGAGATGGCCCAAGACCGTAATTTGGTAGCGGCTGAAACGACATTTCGATGAGGTGAGTTGCAGCCTGGCCGTACGAGAAAACGTCAAGTATGGCTGAGTGACGTTCAACGCGAATGTCAAATGATGGGGAAAAAAACAATAACGTCCGAGGTAGCACAGGCATGTGGACCATTTAAAACCCTGAAGCAAGGAGTCCATGGTGCGCTACGAGGTGGCCGGAGTGTTACATAAAACAAAGGGCAAACTTTGAACTGGAAAAGACCATCGGATAATATGAATGCGCTCTTTTCTCTGTCGATATCATCAACAGCGATGTGCCAGTATCCAGATCGAAGGTCAATAGAGGAGAAGTAGTTGGTACCGTAGAGACGGTAAAGGACGTCGTCGATTCGAGGCAGAGGGCACACGTGTTTCTTAGTCACTTTGTTAATAATGCGGTAATCCACACAAAAGCGCCATGTTCCCTCCTTCTACCTATACCAGAGACCACCGGAGACGCCCAATGACACGAAGAAGGCTCAGTGACGCTTTTGTCGAGCATCTTGTCAACCTAAGTTTGAATTACCTGGCGTTCCGATAGAGATGCTCGATATGGTTTACGGTGAATAGGAGCGGAATCGCCAGTAATAATACGATGCTTGATAGCAAGCGTCTGGCCTAAGGGGCGATTGTCAAAGTCGAAAACATCTCTACATGTAGGAAAAAAAAACGAAAAAAAAAAACGGTAGAGGTCTTCGGCTTGCGCAAGTAAAAGGTATGTCGCAATCATTTTCTGAATCTTGGGATCAGCAGCAGAGGCAGACTTTGGAGACCTGGTAGGCTCAGACGAAGCGTCCGGTGAAAAAGCCGCCACGTGATGGTCATCTAATAGCGGCTTGAAACCATTGCAGTGTGCGTTTACTTTCTCTCTTCGTCCTGCTTGGGCGCTGTTAAAATTGGATAGATGCCACAAACAAACTCAGTTTCTAACTTTGACAAGCAGCAGCGCTAAAAAGACGAGGAGGAAGAAAATAGGATCACAACACAAGTACGGACTCTCAACTACAATCATTTATGTTGGCAATATAAGCCTCATCTCCTTGAAGGCGCTCTTAATCTTTTTTTTTTTCGCGGCATTCTAAGATCGTGAAAAGTGGTATTGTTTACGCCAGACTGGCTCTGCGCTCCAGATAACGCGCACACATTTCACTAAGAAAAAGTTTCCTGAGTCAGATTGCAAGATTACAGTTGGCGGGCTACCCTGATACTGAAATCATAAGGGCCTGTCATAATTTAAGTGGGTTTAAGGTTGCAATAAAGTAAAAAAAATAAAAAGAAATCATGTGCGCGATGATAAAATACCAGTAGTTGTGCCAGCATGTACATTAGTTATTGCACTGCTATAGTGTAAAGTAGCAAATATATAGATATGGCGCGCATGTTTTTATCTCCCCTCCCAATAAACTTGCCAGTATTTGTCCCCGCTAGCAAAGAAAGATTTCGGCCTTTGGTACGGCTTGCGGTTTGTGTTCTGGCAAGTTAGCCAATAGATACGTTGGCTGCAAAACGTGCGTTGTTTACAGGTTGCCGTTGTCATGCACACTTGCACAGACCTCTGACGACCGGACACCATAGGTCTTATAATCGTGTCTTGCACCGTGTTCTTCCAATATCTTTCTTTTTTTTCTTTTTTTTTTTCTTTGAACAACTTGGCTAAAGTTAGCGGGGGCACCATATACACGTAGGTTACATCAAAAGAGCACTCATCTTCTTTGAAAGGTTAAGGTGGCCTGCACTTACATGCGCATTGTGGAGAGTGTGAGGGCCAACCGCGAGAGCAGAAAAAAACGACTATTTTCTTTCCTCACAAGGGAGCTAATGGAAGCCTTATATATTGATGGCGAAGGGGAAAAATATGTTAGCAAGCCGCCTGTTTGCCCTTAGTGAGAAAGAACTGCGGTTCTTAACACAGAGCTTTCCACATTAGATTGTATTCGGCCCTCGTATACATAGTGTTGTTGTTGTTGGTTTGGCTTTTAATGTGTTTTATGTATGTTTGGCTTGGCTTTCTGGCGCCCGTGCTTATTCTGCGTGACTTGGCTTTTGTTGCACACGGCTGGTTTCTGCTACGCATGCATGGCTTTTTGTTGTAGCCAGTTCGGCAATTGTTTATATATATTCGAGTCATTTTCGACTAAACTTTTGGTTGAGAGTCAGCGCGTGTTTTGTGATCCTTTCTTCTTCGCGCTCGTCTTTTTAGCGCTGCTGCTTTTCAAATATGAACTCGCCCAAGTTTCACTACTATACAGTTCCTAACGCTAAAAAGAAAATGCATAGTTTCCTTTGTGACAAGCTGAGTGCGCAAATTATAGTATCCGACAGTGGATTCGCATTACTCGGGCTGTCCTGCAGCGTCGAAAACAGACGAAATACAAATGGGGGAGAGAGAATGCGTCGCAATGTATTTATTGATGAACGCGTGCAGCCACGGGGCAATCAAAATGTCGGGGATACAAGGCGGTTAACTATCATGTGAGGCGCTTGTGCTGCGAGCTGCAGTTCCAAGCTCTCGTCTTGGCGCCATTTCCCGAATGGAGTAATCCCGATTTCGAAATCCGTAAGCGTCGGCAACACCGCGCACATCGTCGCGTAAGCACAGGACATTAATCTTCTGGGAAAGGTGTGCCTGGACTGCTTGAAAGAGAGAATCACGTGAGAGCAAGACATAGAGAACGAAAAATTTACGAACCCATCGCCGTCCAGTGCGTATCCCCAAGACGGCAATCACCGCCCTGCTACGGTATCATTAGTGGCGTGCCCTCCTCGTACGGATTTGTGGCACACAATTGGCCATCTCCCCGCACCTCTCTACCGGACATGATACACCTATGTACGTACTTCCCGTCGGCAATCAGACAAGAAAGAGCAGCAACAAAGAAATCCTTTCAGAGTAGAGCCTTGTGGTTCAGTGGCGTCGTCTTTGCTCTAAGTAACAATGTAAGAGCTTGTATAGATACATTTTTCATTGTTTCCTCGCCAGGGTGTGTGACTGGTAGAATGTGGTCAGGATGTGCGTGCCGTCTGCTGGTCGTATTACTGGGTCATTGCTTTCACAACGTCGTTTCGTAATGGTTGGCAAACGGGTGAGAAAGAAACGGTAGTGAGAGAAAATGCGCCCTCCCACCAAAATCAGCGTCGGGAGTATTGCCACCTTGGCGAATCAACGACGTGCCGCGGACGGTGAGAGTAAAGAACAAAAAAGCAAGAAATAAGCTGTCATCGAAGTTGGGAAAGGCATAATCTGTGTTGGACGGTGCCTCAGTCATTATTATTGGTTGGTTTTCAAAACGAGAACCTCGAACTGCTGCTGCAGTCGCTGCGAAGCTGTGCGCCAGATCCTTTCGATTGTTCTCATATTTTGTAGTGTCCACTATGGCCTCGGTCAGAACTTTAAAAATGTTTAAATGTAACGAAGGAAAAGAATGCTTGAAGAAATAGAGATAGCCTATGTTAATATTGTTGACTTGCTAGAGCTATCTCATCATTCGCTGTCAGCGCGTTGGCGATTTTGCCGATAAACAAGATCGGCATTCGGGTCATATTTTGGGACTGCTCTTGCGTTTGTACCCGCGCACAGATAGCAAACAACGTAAGCTGTTATAGTGCACTAGCACTGTCCTCTTTTACTCTGTATCTTGTCACATACGCGCTGTTCCACTAAAAGAATTTGTCGTACATTACTCCGGCAAACGCAATGACACGCGCGACATTAAAAAAATATTAGACTTCGCAGCTTTTATCTGCGGCCCTGTTGCAGTAGCGGTTCTATCATCGTAATTCACGTTGCGGATCTGACTTTACGGATCTCACATGTCCAAAATTATATTAGACATGTGCTGTTGGGACTTTCTGTAGGTGAGTACGGTGCATTACGTGAGCTTTCTTTTGTGATTTCTTTAGTTACAGCAGGAGCAACACTAAGGCTTTATTAGTCAAGTATTTACAAAACAAAATTACGGTTTGAACGCGTACAGGGACGCTCGAGGCTTTACAAGTAACAAACATTCGCACTCCAGGCGGCTGAGGCGAACTCGGCTTTGCCAGCAATCCAAAGAAGATAAAAACCTGATTAATCATTCGTCTCCATGTCGTGGTTTTACCAGTGTGCGAAAAAGTATCGGCTGAAAACGTGAAGGATTGTAGAAACGATCGTGTCGCATTATCAAGCCCATTAATCTTTCGCACGCTTATCTTCGTCCTTTCCCAAACCGTATCTGTTTGGATCCAAGATAGGGCTCCTTCTTTCACCATAGAACACATGAAACCCATGAGTCAGTTTAGTTGCGAGGGTAGCTCGGAGACAGCGAAATGGCTGACCCCCATTGGTTATTGTTCCTTTACCCCAGGAGGAGCGCCAATCAGCATGAAAAGTTGCGCTGTACTTGGGGTTAGTCCGTGCGTTTACTTAAAAGCACCCTTTAATTCTCGTCTGAAATACTGCGATCTACCGGCAGCCTGTGCTATTTGCGCAATGGAGATCGTTTTAATAGCATAGCTTTCCTTCATGGATGCTTCAATAGCCCTTGGAGGCGGAGGTACAGCACCAAACGACCAGCTCTTAAAATTATGATCCTACTTGGCGTGAAAAACTTCTTTATCGTGCTTACTCATCCACGTCGTTCTGAAATTTCTGTCCGAGTAAAAAACGTGGGCGTCACGTAAGTGGGTCTCTGCGATAAATCGCCGCTCGTGAAATTGCGAATTCTCGTCTAGTTTTGAAATACATCAGTAAAGGCATTGACATCGTGGTGACACTCCGCTAATGTAAAGGGCACGGGTGGTTCTCTAGAAATAATTAAATTGTGTGCTGTCGCGCGCCAGCACCACGATATGACTACGAGGCACGCCGCAGTGGCGGACTTTCTTGAGCACCCGGGGTTCTTAACGGGCACCCAATGCACGGCACACGGGCGTCGTATTGCGATAACAATTGTATGAACACTCCTGGAAAAGGTCCGTCGTCCTCGTCGGCGTCTACGTGATGGTCTGCATACAGTTCGAGTGCGATAACATCGCTCTTGAACTTTAGCGCGTTGTACGCTATAGGTACGTGCGAGGGAAAACTTGCGAGGGAAACCTTGCGAGGGCGAGCCAAGAAGAGAGGAAGGTGAGGAGGTGTACGTGCTCTAGGAGGGGGGGGGGGGGTGGAGAGGGGACAAGTTGGTGCTGAAATAGTCGTCTACTCCGGCTGCCGCAGTTGAGGGCGGCCGCCCACGGCCTATCTTGCAGGCAATCTGCAATGGGTTCGAAGGCTAGGCGACCCGATATGGCTAATGGATTCGTGTACGCTGTGTTCTCGCGCGGCCTAGTTCGCGCTGAAGTGAGAGGCAGCATGAAGAGCAATTCGCTCGCCGCTGCTGCCGCTCTTCATCATGCCAGCGTTCTAACAGCGAGTGTTCGTGTTTGCCTGTGCGCGCGTGAAAGCATGCTTGTTAATTTAGTTTGTAAGCGAATGTTTACAGCAGTTTATGCAGCTGATAAAACTACTAACCTTACTTCGTATAGCTGTCTAATAATTTGCTATCACAATAAACGCTGCGCCTTTCGGGCGAAACTGCGCACTTTCCGTGCATTTCGCCCCATCGAAATGCGGCCGCCGTGACTGGGATTTGATCCCGCGCTCATCCTCGGCTTAGAAGCGCCATGCCGAGGCCGCTACGCCACCACCGCGGGTTTTGGAAATACAATAAGGGTGCCATAAAACAAGAAATGCGTCGCAGCTGGAGTAGAGGTGACACCATGCAGGTCGTCTTAAAAGCTGAAACTTTGATGTTTTAAACTTTGTTTGCTTCAACTGAGTTAGCGAATGACTGATCTGAGCAAATGAATGAGTGATACGTGCACGATACATGAAAGACGTAAGAGTAAGAAAACGAGTGAGTGATACGTGCACGATACATGAAAGACGTAACAGTAGAAAACGAGTGAGTGAGTGAGTGATACGTGCACGATACATGAAAGACGTAAGAGTAAGAAAACGAGTGAGTGAGTGAGTGAGTGAGTGAGTGAGTGAGTGAGTGAGTGAGTGAGTGAGTGAGTGAGTGAGTGAGTGAGTGAGTGAGTGAGTGAGTGAGTGAGTGAGTGAGTGAGTGAGTGAGTGAGTGAGTGAGTGAGTGAGTGAGTGAGTGAGTGAGTGAGTGAGTGAGTGAGTGAGTGAGTGAGTGAGTGAGTGAGTGAGTGAGTGAGTGAGTGAGTGAGTAATTCCCCATGCACGCAGCTAACGATGTGATGCATTGTTCACGTTCATACTCGTATAATGCCTGTATGCATTTCTTTAACGTTATGTCCTGAAAACCGTTTCACGATCCCGTTGGCGCTGGCGATTGAAACCACAGGCAGTTGCGGCGGCGCGCCCATCTGCAAACTCGCCAATTAAAACAACTCATTAATCACAGACATGGCGTGAAGTAGCGAGAAATGTTCAGGCTTGTAGCAAACGCACAGCGCAGGCAGGAAGTCTGTCATAACCACAGCCTTTGGTAAGGGTCTTGATAGGCAGCTCTCAGCAATCGATAACAAATCGATTTTATACGCACAAGGCCTATAAACCCTTCCTTCTTTATTCACGTAATGCTCTATATCTCGTTTGTTTTCTTTTCACATTTTGTTAGACACGTTGACCTCCCTTCCAGTTGAAAAGACACTCGCCGGCCGTATCTCACGTCTCTGATTGTCTGCCAGGCCCATACTGGCGACAAGCCTAAACCTGTTGGACGCCAGGTGGCACTAAAGAAAAAAAATGGCAACAACCCTAACGCAAACAAATTCGTTGGTGGCAGCAGCAGCGCATGAAGGTCTCGCATTGCTAGCTAGATATTCTGTATATATAGCCAGGTTCAGCGGGGCTGCAAATGGGGAAAGGTTGTCGTGCCGTAGAGATATACAGATAAAGTTTAGTAGCGCCTTAGAGCCGGATCTGCAGACCAGGTACGAGTTGCGACCCTTTTTCGCGCTTCCTTGGTTTCGTCTTGGTAGGGGGAATGTTACTGAGGCCAGTTTGAGGGACTGAAGGCCTGGAGCACAAAGCGTAATATACGTCTCAGCTCGGCGACAGGTAGACGAGTTTTGGGGCAAGGTGAAACGCCAGTTCCGAACCACCTCAACGCAGTTAGAGAGAGAGGAAATAGAAATGATCACGGATAGGCAGCGAGCTAAACCTAGCTGGACTGAGTTTACCGCCTTACATTGGGGAATGGAGGAAATGGGACAAAAATATGAAGACAGAAGAAAAGCTGACAGCACACATGCACAGACACACTCAAACCTTCTTCGTTCTGTCAGCGACAAACTTTCACATTGACTGAGGCATCTCAAGAAATTCTCAAACGCAGAGAAAGAAGTGACCAAAATGGAAGCGCTTTGAGCGCGCAGCGTTCTTTCCAGTGTTGCCGCAACTACGGCGACAACAGCAGATTGCCACAGATTCTTAACTGCCATTTGGATTCTCAACGACTTCCTTTTCAAGTTTTATTGACTTTCACTAGGTTCTTCATACGTCTTTTGTTTTTTTTTTTTTTTCGAATTGTGGGCTCTCGGCTCAAACCGCTAACATCACCATCTCCGTGAAATTGCGCGTCCCCCGCGCGATTTCACTCGCACATACGGCGCGCGGCGATGATTTTATCGCCCTTGGGCTTTATACGGAACCTCACGGCGACTGCGACGGCGAAGCCGACGGCATAAATCCGCTTGGAGTGTCCATATAATTGCTATCGCAATAAAACATTGAGCGTACCTTTTGGGTATGGGTGGTCCGCTCAAAGAACTTCCGCACACATTGAAGAATGATTAATGATTTCAATAACACCACAGAAGTAGAAAGAAAAACTGCAACAGATTTGTTTTTTTCGGCATTTGATATTGACGGTGAAGGGTGGTTTGCAAGGAACACATTACTGTAAGTTTACCAGCCCACCTATACAGCTTACACAGTCAATGGCAAAGCGCAGGTACATATAAATGAAATAGGAACTCCTAGTCGTCTGATGAAATTGAGCACGGATGTTTATTTTGATGCTCACAGTACAGCCTGCTTTTGTTGCACCCTGCCGCTTGCATTTCCATTTCTCGAACGCTAAGCATCCTCTTTCCGCGGCACTGTCGTCACGTTGCATTCCTTATTGATATTCCTGACCCAACATACAATTTCTTCGCCCGTTGAAGTGCCGGGTCATCGCACTGACTTCACATTTGTGTTTAACGGCGCTTCAGGAAGACGAACATCGCAAAAGCACAATATTGTGAGTCATAGATCTCGAGGCACAGCCTAAAGTGAAAACATTCGATGACATCGAGGCAGTATAGTAGCTGTTGCTTCGGTTTAATAACATGAGCATTAACCTGTACAGTGAAGCAGTGTGGCGTTATCCCTTCTGTATAAATCAGAAGGCAGTGAATGAAGTGGGAAACATAGGGTGTCTCAGCGGATTTATTTATAACTGAAGTCACTGCGATTCTTCTGTCCCAGTATAGCTGCGGGTACCTAACGCTGACGTATAGGTCCTGTGCCCGCGTTTTTCATCTTCAGTGCTTGTTCTCTTGCGCCTCGCAACATATCGTTCGTAGTCGAAGTGCTTCGCCCGGGATTCTCTCTCTCAAATTAACATAGTATAAATCTGTGGCTTTGTCACCCCTTTGTCTTCTAACATTTCATCAGTGCCTGCCATTTTTTACCATTCCTAATAGTCAGCTTATTTTCATTACCTCTTGTTATTCCTAAGTTTATTGCAATTTATTATCTCATAATTAATGCTACCATTTTCTTCACCTTTGCCACTTGCCTACCTCATTGATTAATATTGCTTTTTTAATTACCATGTCATCATCCTCATCAGCCTATATTATTGTCTACTGCAGGAGGAAGGCCTCTTCCTTCGATCTCCAATTACCATGTATTACTTTATTATTTCTGCCTACCATATTGTTTTGCCTTTGCTAATTGCCAATGTATTGTACGTAGTCTAAATATTGTGCTGATTATTATTGTCATATTGTAAGATACCTATGTACATTCCCTTTCTGTTATAAAATTCCCTTATGAACTGAAATAAATGAAAATTTGAGCACGCTTAAGCTTCGCTTTTAAGAGTAGAATGCGATAGCGTTATCGGGACCCGTTCGCATCGCATCGTTCGCATACGGCAAGTTGGCTTCATTCAATGCAACACTGAACGTGAGAAAGCCAGCTTACAAAAACCAAGCTTACACCGATCCCCTTAAAGTTGCCTTCACTTTTAAACAGAAATGCATTGCTGGAAAAACGTTTTTCCAAAGCAATATAAGTGGTCTTATATTAAAATGCGAAGGCCCTAGCAACTTTTTATTATTTTATTAATTGTTTGCTATTGCCCCGAAGCGCGCGCGTGTCCAAAACGAATTAGCAGGCGAAGCCCCAATTTGACCTGCCTAGGATGCGAGCGCCATCTGGATATCATTTTCGTAAGTAAAGTACCCGAGCGCGTGGCTGTAGGTCTGGTAGAAATGCTGGAAAAGGGGTTTGTGTTTGAGTTTCCTCGTAGCAGAATTATGTTTTCTCGTACATTCAAATTGCAATCCGACGCCGAATGGTAAACAATCCGACGGCGAATCCGACGCCGAATGGTAAAGACGTATTTTATCATTTTTCTGGCGGATTTCACTGTGAGAAATTCAATTTTTGTTCACCAAAACCTTGCACCACGTGGAGTGCCTGCGTGGTCGGAGTGCTTGGGGTGGTTTGGGATGATTTTCTCCGCCACCGAGCCGTCATCGCACGCCGACGCCGGTTGCCGACGCCGGATTTCCTGCGACATGGGGCCCATAGCGCTATCACGTTAAAATAAAAGCAGACGAGGAAGCCCGCTACTGGCGGTGGCGATAGAGGTGCAACTTTGATCTAAAGCTAAATAAATGATTGCCTACATGACCACAGCCGACTCCGGTAAGTCTTGTCGGTCTCTGGTTGCATCCTGGCTAAATTAGGCACCGGTCACTACGTCTCTCTCCTAGCACAGGTGTTGGTGTTCAATTGGACAGTACACTTAACCGACCTTTACACCCACCCTCCGACCAGTCAATCGATCTGCGAAGCATCAGCGAAGAGCTATAGTATCTTGGGAAGAAGTAATCGTCATCCACTTGAATGTAGTATGAAGCTAAAAAAGAAACCCAGTACGGGCTTCTCAGAAGTAAAGTTTTGCAGTTGATCAAATATTCGTCCTCGCACAGGGAACAAACCATATACCAACGCCTTTCCGGGCCGGTCTGTCTGCGACCTGAGCCAACCAGAAGGCTAGCAGATCACCGCCAAGTGAGGCCGAATTATTCGACAACTACAAGAACAGAGACACACTGACCGGGTGTACCAGGAGGATTTGTTTTTTTCTGACTACGAACATTTCTTTATGAGAAAACTGTATGGGTTTCCTTTGTGGCTTCGTTCTACAGTGGGTGGATCATGAACCGTTTCATGAACCCTCTTCCACCTTGCGAACTTCCGAAGAACTGACTTGCAAGACTGTTCTGAAAGACAGGAGGCTGACGGCAGTGTTCAAGATGACTACGCAGACATTTGCAGGGGCTAACCGCCATCTTGTGTGCCGCTCCACCTGCGGCAAATATCTTCTAAATGCATTTTACCACGCCGCCTCATATGGGATTCACTTCCCTCCTCGATTTGATGACCATCGCATGCATTCGATCTCCACAGGTGTCCGTCGCAGAAATAGCGAAGTGTTTTGCGAGAACTTTATGAAGAAATAAAAGAAGAAAGTGCGAAGTGCCCCGAGTAAATTCCAACTCGGGTCCCACAGCGTTGCAGCCGGAGGTTTTACCTCTCAGCCACTTCCTCCGATGCAACAGCAGAGAAAAAATACGGCCCCTGGAGAGCGCTGTTACACCGACAGCTGCTATGATTGAAATATTACGCCACGTTATGCAATTTACCTCTATACAAGCACCGAGGGGAAAAAACATATATGAAGCCATAAAATGCGAAAGGCAGTATGGGAAAGAGGACAAATAAATCACCGTGTTTCAATGCTTCACCACCGGGGAGCGCCCCTTCCACAATAAATGAGGGTGTTTTGGTTCCTTTTTGTTTTCCTTTTTTTCCTCTCTACTGGAGATTTCTCCACGCACATCTGCGAATGTTCGCTTTTTCCAATAGCGCATGAAACTTCGATAGGCTTAGTGCGAATAATTTAACCTCCTGAGACCCGAACACAACTATGTGGTATAATCGCTCTTCTAGGTGACTTTTATTGTCTACTGGTATGTTAGGAATTTGAAAAAAAATTATTTAAATACCACGGTTAGATGCCAAAAACTGAGTCTCCGTGTACGTCAACATCTCATCTCCGCATGTGTGCTATGGTAAAAAATGCATTTCATTGCTTAAACGCAGAGATGGAGATGGAACTGTGCATAGTACATTGTCATGTTGTTGGCACGTCCTGTATTTTCACGCAATCTTAGTGATTTCGAAACACACCTCAAAGTTGCTTTTGGCAGTCTGAGACGACACAGAGGTCTAGATCAATTAAGTGTCAAATTCCTCGACAGCGGATGAAGAGAATATGAGTAAACCACTTCGTTACAGCTACGCATGCACTGTTCTTTATACCCATAATTTATATTTTGCGTAATCACTTCCGAGTGAACTTATTAAAAAATGTAGAAGACAATGTACAAGGGGCCTTCAGAGGTTAAACGAAGTCAGCGGTAAGAAGCGACACGTACGTTGTAGAACCACCTTCATTTCACCTGCGACAAAGAAACGCACAAAAAACTGCCGCACTACGGTGAAGTCTCGCAATAAAGGATGCTGCACATGTGTGGGGAAGACGAGTGTCGAATCTAAGAACAGTTTCCTGTTTTCACTAGCGAGACGTCGCTTGACGAAATTATCAAAGTAAATATGGTAGGACAGCGCGAAGAACAACAACAGACTCAGTACGTAAGACGAGAAATGAAAAAATAACGTTTCACTGTAGTGGGTCAGCAGAAGAACACTTTCCGAATCGCCTTAAAAAATCTGGAAACAAGGTATATATATATATATATATATATATATATATATATATATATATATATATATATATATATATGGGCATAACAAACTGGACAACGGGATGAAGCCCCCAAGTGAAGTGACGCGCGGACTCGGAGAGCAGCCAACGGAAAACAAAAAGTGTAAAAGAAGTATGAAGGTATACGCGAGACATAATTTAGCAAAAGTAGGATGACGCTGAAACATAGAAAGCCTGCGCCGCTTTGAGACCTTGAGGTGACAAAATGAAACTGATTCTCTGTTCTGTACGTATTGGCGTGTCGTTTTATTTAATATTTTGGGGAGATTCAGGACATTATTAAACGCATCGAAATTCTATACTTCCGACATGGCTCGCTTGTGTTGAAGGCGTTTTGCGCTCTTCAGGGAATCGAATCGAATATTATCAATAAATTAATTCCACTTTCGAGGACAGACGCCGCAAGGCAGCTTCGACACCTGGCACGCAGTCTCTCACTGACCGAGTGGAACTCGCCAAACTTACGATTAACACGACTGCATCAATTAAACCCGTCACTGCAACTCCGACCTCCATTCGGACTTCCTAGACGTGAAGCTTCGCTTCTTTGTCGCCTTTGGTTAGGAGTTGCCTTCACAAAGGCATACTCTACATTAATTGGAGTGACCGACAGTGCAGCATGCGAGGTCTGCGGCACCGACGAAACTATTGACCACCTGCTGTGCCACTGTCCACGATATGCCCAAGAAAGACAAGAACTTGCTAACGCACTAAAAAAACTGGACAATCGGACGCTTTCCGTGCAGGTGCTGCTGGAACACCGCCCCCATCGCTCGTCGGCCCATAAAGCGGTGAAGGCACTTTTGTGCTTCTTGAGGACGACGGGCTTGTGTCAACGTCTGTGACTATTAGTGCACTAACACACGCGTCAGCGAACTAACCGCTCATTTCTCTTCTTTCCTTCCCTCCTCTCTCTCCCTGTCATCTTTGTGTTCCCTCTTCCCATTCCCCCGGTGTAGGGTAGCCAACCGGACGTTATCCTGGTTAACCTCCCTGCCTTCTGCCTTTCTCTTATTTCCTCCTCCTCAGGGAATCGACAACTATATAGGGTGTCCCAGCTAACGTTAGCCAAGCTGCTAAAGAAAAAAAAAGAAAAGAAAAAAAGCTTTACAAACTACGGTGCAAGATACGATCATAAGACCTATGGTGTCGGGGAGTCGGACATCTGGTGAGCGAGCACCGTAGTTCGTATATTCCTATCTTGCACCACATCTTTTAAATCATTTTTTTTAACTAGCTTGGACGCACGGTATATTGACGTCTTTGATATTAGAAACGCGTTGTTCTGCACGGGAGCCCAGCTAAAGTTGAAACAGCTGGGCTCCCAGCTAAATTGAAAACATAAAAAGAAAGCAGTTCGTTTTGTTTACGATAACTATGGACGCACATCAGTAACTGATCTGTTAAATAGGGCTGGTTTGACATCTGTATCCGAAAGAAATCACGTTTCCCGACTTAAGTTCTTATACCAAATAATCAAAGGTAATTTCAAGATTAATATTGACGGACTAATATCCTTTTCTTTAGGTTACACTACAAGACAACGTCATAATCTTGCAATCACCCCTTTTCATCCCCGCAATAACTGCTTTAAATATTCATTTTTTTTCCAAGAACAGTAACGGAATGGAATCGGCTTACTAACGATCAAGTACTACAGAAATCTCTGACGTCATTCACCAGCAGCCTCAGTGTCCATTCACATTTATTTTCACATGTATTCATTCCCTGCTGCCCATATAGTTGCTAATTTCTTATTGTTATCAACTTTATGCCCCTTACAATTTGTAATAATATATTCACTCAATATGTTATGTGTTCCTGAATAATTAAGATATGCGATGAACCGTTGCTGTACTCCTATGTTGCACTGCCAACATTGAACTTTTTTTTCTCTCCAATGCTGATAAATTCTCTTTGTTTACTAATCATTTGCGGTCTTTGTTTTTTCTGGCTTTTTTTTTCTAAATATTTGATCCATGCTTGTATCTGTACGCCTACCCCGCGAAAATCGCTTCCTAGGATTGTAGTATCAATAAATAAACATAAATAAAATAAAAAAGTGAACCAAGGCCATACGGCGTGTGCTGTCGCAGAAGAAGCAAAGAAAAGCCAAAGATATCTGAAACTCTTGTACAACACAAAGGTTGCAGCAAAATCCGCACTGTTCCGCGATTTCTCGCAGAGCGTTTACCTTGATTATACTGCCTTTTTTACCAGTTGCATTTTACAGTACATACTGTATACCGCAATATATTACAATTTGTGACTGTGCACTGTGTGAAGTCGAACGTATTAATGGGGAATTTACGCTGTGTATGACTATGTGGCACCTTCGCAGACTGTGTGACAGCGCCCACGCAGAAAGCTCTGCAGCGATTTTTTTTTTCTGTTATCTTTCGCAACCCTTTCCCTCTTCATCGGTGCAGGGTAGCCAACCGCAGATATCCTCTGGTTATCCTCCCTGTCCTTCCTCTCCTTTATTTCCCTCTCTCGCTGTATCTGCATTGATTGTATGTATTTCTATTTATTTGTACTGATTGCATATGCAATCATTATATTTACTGTACTTACTTACGTTGTTTTGCCAACTAATATTTACTTGATACAATATTCATTTATCTACCGCTGACATGTAGATCTTTTTCTGTATACTGTATGCTGTTCCGGGTGCTATTTCCTTGGCTGTCGTTCCAAGCTGTCTAAATGCTCTATTTCGGCGCTTCAGAAAAGACTTACGAATCAACTCCTTTTTTACAGAAAAACCATAAGTTCTAGGCTATAAACGCTGGTAGTGCCGGGTATTTCAAAAATAATTATCCCAGCCAATCATACATATTCTGAAGTCTATACGAGAACAACAACACTTGAGGTTTGGCTTTTGTCAAAGACGGCTACAGGCTCGACCTTGCTTGGGGGATCAAAGGCAGTAACAGCGATCAGTTCAAGTGAACTTAGTGCATTCAGTTTACCCTGGTTGTTAAAAGCCCAGATAACTCACATTGTGTATATAGTGAGCAGCGCGCATTGTGCAGATACCTACACTGTCTTTTACAATTATACTTTATTTATTATAAGCATTTGACTCCCTCGTACAGCACATTCACTGGCAAGCACATATATTTATGGCTCACAGGGCAATACGTAGCAGTAGGCACGCAAAGAGCGAAAACATCAAAGATACAGCGTGTCTGCTTCGGCAGTACCCATGACAAAACTGGAGTTTCGACGTTAAACGCCGCTCGTATAGCTAAAAACGGCGCTCACGGGGCGTGATTGAACAAGGTGGTGGGATATATCAGAGTAACTCCAAGAAGTGAAAGCCAACGTACCCAACGCTAGTCGTTAAGTAGATACTTACACAGACGCGGCGTAGTTTTCAGGCACCTGAAGTGTGCAAGTAATCATGAATAGCTACCGTGTGGTAGAGACTAAGAAGTTAATCAGACGACAGAATCTAATTGTCTCTCTCAGCTATATACTCCCTTGATTGTACGTATGTGTCAATTTCTTTCTCACACTACGTGCCATTGCGCTGGTTGGTGCAAGCTTATGCCTCACTTTTATTAATTCCATTATTCGGCCATGGATGAAAGTTCTGCAAAAGTAAAGCCGAAGTGGAGAAGCTGTTCGTTCTGCAAGCGCTGTTTGCCACTGCATGGACTCCGATGATACTACGCTCCAAATCACGACTGGCTGGCATCTTCTATTTCGATCAATTGTAGAGTAAGAACGTCTTTTGTAAATATGGGCCATTATTCTTCTACATCGCTGTCATTTTGGGCTACCAAGACTGAAACTGAAGCCACTGCCTTACAAGTGTAACACACAATGGGGTTTTGTGCAGTGCAAAACACTTGAGAAGCACGTGTTTACACGGAGCTAGGCGACGGTTCATACCACATGCATGGTATGTGTTTCTTTAACCATCAGCGACAACCTTTACCGCAAAAGCGTTAAGGGCCCCGTGTCGCACAAAATCTGGCGCCGGCGTAGGCGCCCGCATCGTTGGCGGAAATAATCATGCCCTACCACATCATCCCGAACCACCCCGACCTGGCCGGCCCTTCGCGTGGCGCAAAGTGTTAGCGAACAAAAATTGAATTTCTCAAGGTAAAATCCGTCAGAAAAATCGTAAAGTACGACTTAACCACTACCGACAGACGCGATAGCGTCGTAATGTAATTTTAATGAACCAAAAAAAAAAATGCCTGATAAGCAGCCTGTGATCTTTGAATGCTATCTCGTTCCACTCTTAAAGACGAAGCTTAAGTGTCCTCCGAATTTTTGTTTTCGGGACAAGCTTGCAATCATGCTGTATACAATATACATTGCTAACGCGTTTGTTGGCTTTAGAAGAATGAAGCACTGCCACCTATGGTTCAGCGCTACTATCCCTTGAGAACCGTGCCACCACTTGTATCGATCCCACCCAAACATCGCCAAACTCCGGCGCGGTCTTGTACTGAGCAGCCGAGTTGCTTCCAAGACACGCCGTGCATCAGTTATCTTCGTTCCTGCGTTTTTTTTTTTGTTTTTTTTTTCTTTGAACGCTGTAGATAGACTGCAACGTAAACTACTCGTCTCTTTCGAGCTTTGCTCGGTTCTCTCTGGCGTAACATAGTGAGCCAGAGAACACGACGCTACACGCTACCTTCGGTATTTGTTTTGATTGCGATTTTTTATTTTGTGCCGCCCCGCCATCCGGAAACTGGCGGCGACGCGTCGTTATTCCCCTTTTATGGCCGTGACGTACGAGCGTAGCGTTGACACAGTCTCGTTAGACGCTCGTCCCTGCCTTGGCAATGGTCGTCTCGGTGAAAGCACAGCCGTTCTCGGCCCTCCTTTCGTTCAAGTCCCCGGGATACGGCGTCCCTTATCTTGTGAAGGTTCGTCCTTTCTGAGCCTGTGACGCTACCTATGCACCGCACGGAGAATCCGCTAAAATAATAATACCAGCAATAATCAGTTCGTCTTCCCCTCTATATATACTAGATCAATCGCAGTCTTGGCCCTTTTTTTCCCCGCTGCTCACCGTGTATGGTAGCAAACTGCACGCTCTCCTGCTTAGCCTGCCGAAACTTCTTATCTTTACCTTATCTCTTTATTTCTGTCTCACTCTTGGCATCTCCTCTGGTTCATTTTTACTGGCTACATGGCCGCCTATTCGCAACTGTTTGAGAAGACACGGCAAACTTTAGTTACGGGAGAACAACTTCCCTTACCGGTATTGGTTGCCCGTGGTATTATCGCGTTTTACCTATGACCGGCCATTTTTGCCCAGTCAGCAGTAAAAGTTGGCAGACATGAAAATTGGCAATCGAATCTTCTCGCTGCTCCGACTTTGTTTAGGAAGCTGGATACGAATATCCCGGCAAATTTCTCCCCAACGGTGCAAGGTGGTCTCTACAAGTTTAGCTGATCGCATGACCTCTCGGCAATAATAATAATAATAATAATAATAATAATAATAATAATAATAATAATAATAATAATAATAATAATAATAATAATAATAATAATAATAATAATAATAATAATAATAATAATAATAATAATAATAATAATAATAATAATAATAATAATATAGATAGGTAGATTAGGCAGTTCTAACGCACACAGTGGAATAAAGGTGAAGCGAAGCTATCCCCCCCGTGAAGTGGTTATTTAAATGCCTCACGAGTAAATGCCTTGCATACAATTATCGTTACTTTCATCTCACGCAACGTGCAATCTCATCCAACGTTTATGCACTGCAATGGGCACAATCTGCTGAAATGCAAGAGAGAGAGAGAGAGAGAGAGAGAGAGCAAGGAGAGGAAAGGCAGGGAGGTCAACCAGAAGAGCGTCCGGTTTGCTACCCTAGCACTAGGGGTGAGGGAAAGGAGGAATAGAAAGAATAAAATAGGGAGAGAATGAGTAGTGAGTAGTGAATGAGTGAATGAGTGAATGAGTAGTGAGTAGTTTTCCCACGTGCTGAAATGCAAAAAAAAAAAAAAAATACGCATACGCACTGTGCCACATGCGCATAGAAAGTGCCACACTTTCTGTTTTGCCTTCTGGTCCTCTGGACTCTATTCTGGGTCCCCGTCCCCACCAAATATGTGCTACTATAAACAGTACGGGCCATGGTACAATTTAAGTACGCTGCTGTGCTAACCAGCAGTCACTGCACCATTATTCTTGTCGGCATCATCATCCTTCATCCCTCTTTCGTTTCCATTTCTCCCTTCCCTAGCGCAGGGTAGCCGGTTACAATGCATAAGGTAGCATGCAGTTTTGACGTTCACAAAGGGAAACAATAAATCCGTTCATTATGCAATCACAATAACCAGGACACAGCTCTAAAATTAAGAAGTTTGCTACAGCATTCGTGCAAAGTGTCACAGAAGTATATGGTTCAATCCCCATAGAAACAGTGTTCGTTTGACACACCACGACAGAAATTCAGGCCTACAGCATCGTTCGGTAACAGACGGAATATGAAAACGAGCACTGGACAAATTGTTCGGGGGCAACATAAGCTGCTTCACAACAAACAACATCGTGAGCTCTAGCCTCCACCGCCGCGTATTCAGCTCTTTCTACTAAATGACCGAATTGCACAGCGCGAGTTACAGCAATGTGGTCGGTACTTTGCGTCAGAACACATCAACCGTGGGTCGCTCATGGCCCTGCTTAATTGTTAGACTAAACAGAAGAACGCGCGATGCGTGATTAGGCACAGCCTGCCTTCGTTCAGGAGGTCGGTGCCGCTTGGAGCGCTGTAATCGCTGTCGACTGTTGTCGTAACGACCGACATATCAGTCCACAGCGACTGCGCTCCGGTTAGAAACGCTGGTGAGACCGGGCGAGCTCATTGGAGGCAGAATCTCGTTCTAGATTCCTTCGAAGTTTCCAAGAGTCCTGTACGGTGGCTTCATCCTCCCTTATGGCCCCAACAGATGCGGCAAACTCGAAATGGGCCATACGCTTGCGGAACAAACGAGAATGGTCTACACTTTAGAGGCCAGAATTGCGCAAGTCGCTACAGGCAGTGCTTATTGATCGCCACGGAAATAACCTGATTTCCATGCGGAGTTGTGATGAAGCAACACACTCAGCGTCTCGCTCGTCGTCATAATAATGAGCACGGCTGATTAGTGCAATCAATAGGCCTTGGCATGAACTTCTGTTCCCCCGTATCAGCGTGCGCACCTAACCGCACAAGTTTGTGTTTAGTTACTTCCAAACGGTTCGTATTTGCAGGAAACATTTAGTGCAATAAGGGAACGCGAACAGCGCCGGACACCCTACTTTTCACAATTCATTTGGAACTACTGCTTTAGAATAATGCTGATTGAAGTTGACAGGTGCAGCATCACATTCAAGTAGAGTACTCGCTGCCTAGGCAAGACACGTGCAAGAGGCGTGTAATGCTCTCTCTCCAGCTAAGCTAATTTCGTTTTCAATCGAATACGCTATAGCGAACAAATTCCCGTGATACTTTTAGTGACTTTTAGAACCACTGCCTAACCCTAAAATGACTGCTTTGTCGTAGATTAATACGAGTGTAATAAGGATCGAAGCACTCAAAGTCTGAAAAAAGAAAATACTAAGTAAAACCAGAAATAAAACAAGAAAATCATATCTGTTTGTTCTTCTCCTAGTGCACGTGCTGATCACGCTTCATCGTCACGTAACAATGGGCACCGCCACCTGAGATACGCGTTATCAATGATGCGATGTAGAAATTCTCGGCAAAATCGTGATGATGATATATGGGGCTTTCTGGCGCAAAGCAAAATTATCTCCAAAGAGTGCCAGCGAAATCACGCAGCTCTCTCATGCTAAAGCACCTTTGTGAACTGGAAAGGCGAAAGGTGCCAGCTGAACTGATTGCCTTGAGGGAACCCTTGGATCCAGAACCGTTACTGTCCCACCCAAGGCGGGCCACGGAGCCTGTAAATGCTGGCGCATGCCGTCAATGTAGAGAGGGCAGGGGAGGCAGCTGCTCAATGAATCGCTTTCCCCTTCATTGTATCTCCTCGTTCTTTTCTAAATGTCTTTTTCCTTGGTGTTCTTTGTCTTCTCTTCCCAATAAAGTGACCCCTCCCTCAGCCGCATGCAATGCAGAAGGGACGTTTGAAGCATCAACTGTAATATGGGAGTGCTGACAGAACTTATTGGGACGGCTGTTTCCTCTCTTCGCCGTTTCGTTCATTTCCCTGACGTGAGCCGCTTCTAATCTCTCGTTGACTACCAAAATCAGCACTCTAGGGCTTAATAGTGACACTATTATTGGGGCGGCGCGGTTCTGAGTGCCTTATCAGAACTGCAACTAGCAGCGGCGAAATTGCAAACACCTCAGCTCATCAGCCCAGGAAGCCGCGCGAGCTCTTCTTGAATACCTGAAGGTGAAAGACTTGAGTTCCCTACTGTACAAATGCAGGATATCGTTCAGTGCAAGCGCGTAATTTATGCTATTGTCATCACTCACTCGTTCATCTGTCCATCCCCCTTGTCACATGTAGGGTAGCCGACTCTACAAAGCCTAGTTAACCTCGCTTCCTTCCTTCCTTTCCTTCCTCTCTCTACGGCACACGACAGCACACGGCGTTAGAGTTCTTCACAAAGCCCGAGAATAGCTTAGCCTCCCTGCACTAGTTACACTCTACTACTGTGATGAAGTGAAGCACCGTAAACACTTTGTCACTTTGTGGATAGGAAAGCGAAATATCTCTAAAGAATGGCCTCAACTTCTTTATTCATATTTGAAAGGAATGTCATTTGCGCTCTTTTCTTTACTGTGTAATCTTTCTTTCTCTCTTTCTTTTTTTTTAGCGAGCGCCTTTCTTGTTTCTTTTTAGCGAGCATCTGCCACAGGAAATCATCAATCCTTTTTTTTATTATTTTTGTGTAGCGAATTTCCGCCGGTCAGCGTCAGAACAACGGTCTTCTACTATACCCTACCGTTCCTCTGGAGTCAACCGGGGGTATCAATGCTCACGCCAGCTGCTGATTTTGTTGTTCTAATTTGTTTTGTATTGTGCGTTGTTTGGCGTCTCCTCTATTGATGTTTTCGTCTCCTCGTTATTTTGTTTTACGTGCGGGACTGCCCTATCCTTCTTCGTGGCATACCATTCGTTCTAAAACAAGAAACAAGCTCGGAGGCTGCACCAGTGCAGAAAGTTCTAAACCTAAAGAACCGCAGCCGAATTCGCAGAGCTTTGCATTCGTAAATACAAATCTGCCATTGGCTGGTCAGCTTCGCCAATATTACGTCCGGCATCATAAATGGCTACAGCATTTGCTCTGACGGACAATACAAACAGACTCCTTCGCTAGAATTGTTCGTAACAGCAAATTCCGGCCAATCTTCACGCTCGACACACCATTAGCGAATGCAGCCAGGCAACGGGAAAGAGCCCTAACGGAAATGCTTATGAATTCGGTCACAACTTTTGCCGAATGGTCACGCTATGCCCTTTTTATTTCGTGCTGTCCGCTTGTCCAAGAAGGTCTATCGCAACACGTAGACGTTGTAAAGTACGAAACATAAAAAACAACTGCATCGATGAAAATGCAGTGACGGTGACTGGTGTTGCAACAGGCGGATTTTAGAGTGGCTTACTTGTCCTGCTATTTCTCCCCCTGAGCATCTCCGACGATGTTAACACCGGCTTTCACCAAGCGTTAATCCATGCGTTGTCTTGGAGAAAGGCAATCAGCAACAGCAACAAGTACAATGAGTTCGATAGCTATTTGTTATTTTTTGTAATTTTTTTCGCGGTGCAAACGGCCCACGGAGAAGGAGAGAAACAGGCAACTCCAAGCGCTGTCATTCAACAACGTTAATTTCGAAAGTGGCACGCGCTCTAGACACGTTTATGATGCGGTCTTCACGAATGGCGGCTGATAAGAAGACAAGGGTGGGCTATTTGATATTTGCAGCGCACGTTAAGCGAAAGTGCGACAAGCCTGTTTGTAACAAATACCGCTCTATGACGACATGATTCACATCTTGCAATAGATGTATTTGTTCTCTACTGCTGACTACAATTGATGGTACGTTAATGCATTCGTCCGTCCGCCTAGCTATTGCTGCAGCCTCGACTAAATGACTTGTGCCTTCTTCCATTTTTGCTGTTTTCAAAGTAAACATTAATTACATATCACTCAACGGACATAAGTAGTGTTCGCAGATCCACATTCAAAAGAACGTAGCCGATAGGTAACCGACGGTACTAAAAGGTGCCAACGTCTCCTAGAGATAATTTGTTAAAAAAACAAATGGTTTTGGCGTACAGTTACAGTTCCCAGTCAAGACGACCAAAATGGATAATTTCCAGCAACAAATAGGTTGCGTGCACTCGCCCCACTGATAGTTGTTTTTGTTTCTTCCTGTGACGCACTCCACCGGACATGATGAGTTGTACGAGACCGTCAACTTGACAGATATAGTTATGAGCGCTTGCCATCGTTCCCTTCCTTTTGGTTGTGTTTCCCGCACTATTATTCGCGACAAGTTTGTCTTACACACTAGTCCGAGAAAGAGCATTACTACAGCTTGTGGGAGAAACTCCGAGTCCGAGAACTTTCCCACGAAGCGAAGCAGAAGAGACCACAAGCCCCTGCCTCAGCTATACATCGAGAAACCGCAATATGAAAGTCGGAAGTGAGGGACGTTTATCAAGAGGAAGCAAAGATAAAAGAGAAAGTGGACGAAAAAAAAATAAGGTCTATAGCACGGCGTTAGTCCCAAACCATTTTGTCTCCACGAAGCACATTAATCACTTCTCGCTGGGAACTATCAGAAACATTCCGCCACGCAACACAGGAAGAAAGAAAAAAGGAAATACAAGCAAACACGGTAATCGAGTGGTGCAAACAACGGACACCGGCAGCAGACGGTCATCAACCGCATAAGCACAGGATGTGTTGCGTTGGCTGTGGTGACAAAAGTTTCCAGTAACACCTACCAAGCAAACTAGAGTAACTTCATCCTATTCCGCCGGCTTTCGTCCTGCACGCGCAATCCACATCGTAGCTAAATTATTGCCGACTGGTGGTCGCAGCGCCTGTTTTGTCGAATGATGAAAACGTTTATCTCGTGCAGCCAGACCTCCCAAACATTCCTTTTTTTTTCTCTTTTTTTCTCTTCTTTTTAGTGGCCATGTACGTCGCTTTTACGGAAATGAACAAGAGTGTTGCTACAGGTCTTCAAGTCGACAAGTATCTGTGACCGTTTACCGACTCGGTCTATATTTTTATGTGTACCTGCAGCTCGTTCTATCTCTCTCTCTATATTTTTTTTTCTTTCTTTCATACCTTACTTCTTTTTCACGTCGAGGGGTAGCAAACTGGACAAACGTTTGTTTAACATTCGCGTCTTTCTTGTTCATTTCCTTTCTTTCTCGTGGGGCACGGAAGCGTCACGTGGGGGTTCATCTTTGTATCCAGACCACCGCCTTTGAATGCGAAATTAGTTCCCATGAGACGTTCGTAAAGCACATCGCCCTGAAGCATATACTTTTTTAGTACTGAGAGCGCATAACACACACAATCGGCTGGGTCCCCAGCCCTGCTGCGTTGCAAGGAAAGAAAAAAGGAACGCCATAAATAAAAAAAATAAAAAAAAACATTGTCTAGCTTGATTTAATTCACGATACCAGGCCTTAGCCTCCGTATCCGGAATACTGGGATCGCAAGCTGAAACTTCCGTTGAGGCATGAGGTAGGAACGTTGTCCACAGGAACAGATCAACAAAGAAAAAAAGAAACAACAAACTTGGAACGCAGGCGAAAGTTCCTTGTGATTCATTGGCGTGGCCCACAAAATCAAGATCGGCGAAGAAGAAAAGTTCTGATAGGCCGAGAAGATCGATCTAGCGCCGCCAATACTTTCGCGTGCCTTTCTGTCCTTCTGCTGCAGCACACAGCTGCAGCATACACAGGCTCGAGAAATATGTGCAGCACCGTGAAGGGTACAAACTCAGTGCCCGTAAACCAAATACCGAGACCAAAGGGCTCGCTCAACAAATAACGAAAGAAGAAAAGAAACAAACAAAGAAACAAACAAACTAAGAGAGAAAGAAGACGCGACTATCACAACAGCCGTCGTTGCAAGAGCCGTACTACCGCCAATGTCGAAGGAGTCCATTATAGTGAATATCTGGTTTTTACCATTTCGATTGATTGATTGATTGATTGATTGATTGATTGATTGATTGATTGATTGATTGATTGATTGATTGATTGATTGAACGACTCAAGGCAACACCGGGCCAACGGGAGACGCCCAGTGGTGGCTCTGGCCTAGTTCAGACCCTGTCTGCTTTTTTTTAGCCTAAATCTACAAACGATTCTTCATTTGCATTCCAATCCCATCAAAATACGCTTCCACAGACGAGATTCGAACCCACAACTTTGTACTCAACAGCCAAAAATCATGGCCACTGAGTCACCACGGCGTGTTGCACGGTTTTAGGATGACAGGATGTGGATGCGGTGGGCCCTATATACAGATACCGCTCATCTTTTTCTTCGCTCTTTCATTTTTTTTTCTCCCAACAAGCGCGCCCTCTGTCTGCACCCACTATCAGACCACCGCCTTTTGTAATTTATATTCCTGACCTTTCTTGTGATTCCGCTCGACGGAGACCCACGTGGGTCAGCGATGCGATTCTCTGAAATCGTAGCGATTCGAATCTTTCGTGGAGAGGAATCGAAACTCGGAGCGGCCAGAAAACGAAAAGGTCGATTTAATAATGTTTCGGACCGTGAATGTAAGAACAACGCTGCAGAAAAATGAACGAATTTTTTTGGACAATTTCGAACAAAAACTGCAGCGTGATCACGATCGCAACGAACGCGTCTCTTTCATGGTGCTTCAGCGTAAACTGGTGTTTGCTTTTCGGCCTTTGTGAACGTCCGTATAGTGCATCAGCAAAAACACTGCATGACATGGCAGAATGAACATAACGACCATTGCACACACCGCATTTAGTTATATATCGATTATTTAACCACTTCACCAAAACTTCTCTAGATGTTAACGCGTGCCTTGGATCTGCCTAATTTTCCTTTGTGAAATTTTATTCCTCCCATGTGTACGTGCCTGCTTTTCATAACCTAAATTCGTTAGGTCCGCCCCTCGTATCCGATGTAAGGGCGGCTGCTCCCGACAAGCTACCTGTAGCTGGCATCTTTCGTGGACCACCTATGTTCGTGCTTTAAGAAATTAAACTACTACTTGACGGCTATTCCATGCTTCACATGCTTGCCAAGGAAATGGTTTAATGGTTTATCTTAACCAAAGGTTCTATCTCGCGCGAACCATCGCCAGACGGCACGTATAAAGGCCAAGCTATCCTGCAAAAAAAAGTATTAATAATAACAACAAAAATAACAAAAAATATAGTGCACTCAACCTCTGATGCTCAGTAACCAATCATTTTGCGGAACGAAATAAAAGAGAGGAAAGTAATCAAACAGAAAGGCTGAGCATGACTGGCGTCGTCGACAGGTAAACATAAAGAACAAAGAAAGCTGCCCAGGAGGGAAGCAAACGGTGGATTGCGAACACAATAGAAACGCGCGAACAATGGATAGCACACGTGAGCTGTTTCCTCGGGCTTTATTTATGAGCCAGGCCTTCGTCCCTTTGGGTTAGGAATGATCCACCGACCACGGCGTTTCTATCGAGGTCTCCGTTGTGTGCGCCATGTATGTGCATTCAACCTTCCTCCCCGCAATGTGAGGCTAGCCGCAGTGTCTAATCTTTAGTTCTTTCGCTCGACGCAGTGTCCCACGGAGAGGATGGTGAAGAAACGACACACCAAGCAACATTATAGAAAAAAAGGAGGTATCCACGGCCGATGGGAAGCAAAATCTGGAATTGAATTTTTTTTTCTTCCGCTTTCGACTGGTCGTACTCTTTAAGACTTCCTGACTACATACCAGTATTTTCAGGCGAGTTTCTGACGGTTACATTGGCTCTACGAAAAGTGAACTCATCAATATCGGAAGCTGTAATAGTAACGGAGACTTCGCCTTTATGTTCAGCTCTCGTTGTAAATATTGGGTCACATATTTCACGGAATTGAATTATGGGGTTTTACGTGCCAAAACCAGTTCTGATTATGAGGCACGCCGTAGTGGGGGACTCCGCAAATTTGGACCACCTGGGGTTCTTTAACGTGCACCTAAATCTAAGTACACGGGCGTTTTCACATTTCGCCCCCATCGAAATGCGGCCGCCGTGGCTGGGATTCGATCCCGCGACCTCGTGCTCAGCAGCCCAACACCATAGCCACTGAGCAACCGCGGCGGGTACATATTTCACGGAATTTCAATGTCTACTACCCTCTCACTTAACAATAATTGATTAGCATGGGTGCCTGGTCACAAAGGATTAGTTATCAATGAATTAGGGGCGGACAGCTTCTCGAGAGCGACCCTTAGCGGTCCAATTCTCCCGATCATTCCTGTGTCAGCTTTCATAACTGTTTCTAGGTTCAGGAGGCGTGTAGTCATGAAATACTCTTGTAACCTATATATGATTAACAAATTTAACTGATTACCAACGACACCTCCTATTTCTTTGGAACAGACACTTCTGCCGTAATAGAAAGGTTGAAGTCCTGTTTACCAAATTCCGATGTCGAATAGCTACATTAAACTATTATCTGCATCGATCTGGTCTGGCGCCCTCCTCCTTGTGCTCACACTGTGGTGAGGATGAGACAATAGAGCACGAATTTCTGTCATGCCGTTTTAGAGCGCAGCTCTTGGGCGCCCAATTGTGGCGGCGAGCTCGTAACCGAGCGAACGAGCACAGCAAAAGGATGAAAGACGGCGATGACGAAAAAAGCACGAGGGGGAAAGCGGAGGAGGAGGGTATGGCGAAAGCGTGAAAAGGAAAGCGTAGTGCCGCGTACGACGGGCTTTGCGACGACGATGGCTACGAGATGGCGCCAGAGCAGCACGCGTCGTCTGTATGGAAACAAAGCGCTGCATCAGCGCAGGTCTGTCTGCAATGGCTGCTGTGAATCGCGCCCACTCGTCACGATTAGCGATGCAGTCGCGCCACACTTCGCTCCATTTGCAACGTGCCGCACGAGACAGATTGCCTGCGCCAACCAATATAACGCGAAATGAAGACACGTATATAGCTGCGCTCAAATTTCGCATTAGGGAGTATTGTAATCATCGGGGAATTTTTGTATTGTAATCGCATTAGGGAGTATTGTAATCATCGGGGAATTTTTGTATTGTAATCGCATTAGGGAGTATTGTAATCGTCGGTGTAATCGTCGATGAAACATACTTTATAAGGACAATTTCAGGGTGCTGGATTGAATATAATGATTCCCGATATTCTCTCTTTGGGAGCCTCTTCTCTGAGACATTGTCAGAGGGATGTTGGTGTAGCTGTTGTGAGGTTATAACTGAATCAGGACGATTTCCTTGATAAATTCCTAAATTCTTATCTAACTAATAGTACTTATTTTTAGAATCGTATAACCATTTTCTTAACTCAACCGATCCTTGGCCAAACTCCCATATGGTTATGAGCCACTCTTTGAGGCAAACAAACAAACAAACAAACAAACAAACGATGAGAAGTAAGGTGAGTGTACCCTGCTGTTTTCCCTACACTGCGGCCCACATTTACCTGCTTGTGTGCGTGCGTGCGTGCGTGCGTGCGTGCGTGCACGGTGCGCGTGTTGCAAGCAAACCCACCATCAAGTTGCAAGCTGATGAGAAATACCAGGCGCATCAGTGGATTTCGTCAAATATATCGAAGACGTATTTCTCGAAATTGGGCTAAGCTACTTGGCTTCAGTTTCTCAAATGGGACGTGCACGCTAATGGGAAAAATTGAAATGTCAACTATTTAAAAAATTGGAGGACGCTAAAGCTTCGCCTTTAAGAGTAGAACGCGATAGAGTTATCGGGACCCGTTCGCATCGCATCGTTCGCATACGGAAAGTAGACTTAATTCACTTCAACACTGAACGTGGGAAAGCCAGCTTACAAAGACCAAGCTTACACCAATCCCCTTGAAGTCAGCTTCACTATTAAACTGAAATGCATTGCTGGAAAGACATTCTTCCAAGGGCAATATAAGTGGTGTTATATTAAAATGTGAAGCCCCCCCCCCCCCCCCCCCTAACACCTTTTTTTTTTCAATATTTTATTCATTGTTTGCTATTGCCCCGACGCGCGCAGGTCTGGTAGAAATGTTTGAGTTTCCTCGTAGCAGAATTAGGTTTTCTCGTACATTGAAATTACAATCCGAGGCCGATTGGTCAACAATCCGACGGCGAATCCAACGCCGAATGGTAAAGTCGTACTTTACCATTTTTCTGACGGATTTCACTGTGAGGAATTCAATTTTTGTTCACCAAAACCTTGTACCACGTGGAGGACCTGCGCGGTTGATGTGGTTGGATGATATTCTCCTCCACCCGCGATCACACGCCGGTTGCCGACGCCGGATTTTCTGCCACACGGGGCCCTAAACGCGTTAAAAAACCTCATTTGCTAACTAGCAAACTTCGCATTGCGATTTGTCGTGCTGGTATTTTCTACTGCAGCTACATGCGACAGAGTACCGCTTTCTTCCACGCAAGGTATTTATTTGCCTCTTTTCATTACAGATCACTGACCCGGAACCAGTTTCTCTGATGGTCATGAACGTCGCTGGCATTTATCACTGTATAGCTCATCCTGCAGATAGTGCTCTTGCGTGCGGTTCCACTGCCATGGAATCCTTTTGTACCATTATCCAATATGTAACTTTCCGTCACTTGTGAATAATGGTCCCAAGCATCCTAACACTAGCTGTACACCTTCCTTGAGCCCATTCTACTGCACACCCATCATAATTCTTCGCACGGCCGTTGACAGAGTGAAATGGTCTTGCCAACAGTAAGCACCGCTGCAACCCTGCTCAGTTGAAATAAATAATTCAGAACAGAATACAGACTCTTCAGCTCACTAGAGTAACACAAGAAAATTAAATCTGCGCCTCTCACTGCACCGTGCTTCTTAGCCCCACTGCGAAGTCGGGACCCAAGATTTTGTCGATCAATAATAACCCCCAACTACACCCTCGTGTCGTTACAGAACACTGAAAGTATCGATCATTCGTTTTTCACGCAAATCCTTGTCTTAGTGGCATCCATTCAACTCGCTTTGTTCAGCAGCTCTTTTAATCATCGCGCAACATTGTTTGGAAGAATCGTGCTCATTCCTAAAACGTATGAATTACAGAGAACACGACATAGACTAAAAGCAAGCCGTGTAGGTAGCACGCACACAGACCAAATGTCCGTGCCATTTATTGATGGCGATAGAAGTGCCTGCCCAATTCAGTACGGAAGCGGGAAACGATCGACGTCTCGCTACACGACTTTATTCGTTCACACTTTCTATTTCATTATTTCGTTCCGAGCTCCCTGCACGCGATAGCTAGCTTCCGATCATTAATCACGGCGGCACAATGCAAATGCACATAAACTCTCCGTTGAACAAAGCAAGTGGACATTACAGAAAGAGCACAAACAAAACTTGAGGTTAGTGGGCACATCTGCGACTTCGAGTGGAGAAGAGAGAAGAGACGAGGGCAAGAGAAGTCTGCAGCAGCGAGTTTGCCAAGAAAAGGCAACGCGACCACACGACAGAATTGAGAACAAGACTGACACCGAGCAAACAAGAGGGGGCAGAGGCGTTTATGCGTGACTGCGCGCGCTTCTTGCTAATGGTGCTCGTGGTATTTGGTGGGGCAAGATTCACTGCATCAACTTATACCACACGTTTACTTTGTGCTTTGGTCTTGAACGCAACCCTGAGCAACGGAGAAGAAAGAATGAAAGAAAGAAAGAAAGAGAAACAAAGAAAGAGAAAGAAAGAAACAAGGAAAGAAAGAAAGAGAAACAGCGTTGACTTCGTTACGGATCGGCGCTTCTGAATGTCTCGTGTACCCTACAATGCCAAGGATATGTAAAAAAGAAAAAAAAAGGAGAATTTTTCCCGGCGCCGTGTCAGATATTTTGTAAACGCCATATTTATTCATTAGAATCATAAGTGTTACAAATAAAGCAAAAAAAGAAGGATACTGGAGGGGAGTTATAGGCGATTCTGTACGAAATGATGAAAAAATGCCCAGTGCGATCGCACAAGTATACTTGAATGTGCACTCCTACAACTAGAAATCAAGCAAGCCACTTTCGCTGTCTACTGGGACGCAGTTTACAGAAACTGAAGAATGAAAAATGGAAGAAGTTGTGAAGCTGTCTACCGAAGGGCCGTCACGGCAGGGATAATAATTTTGTTTACCTTTCAATAAAAAACAAGTCGAGACACGGTGAAAATGCAAAGTCGTGACAACACCAACGCTTGCTCCAGTGGCCAGCGCCTATAATACTATATATATATATATATATATATATATATATATATATATATATATATATTCTTTCTTTCTTATGCCGCTGTTCAGGTTATTGTTCAAATAACGAAAGACCGACACGGACAGTTATATTGTTTCCCCATCGTTTTCAAGGCCACATAGTGAAAGATTTATGCTTTGACATGCGCCGCGCGGACAAATCCTTCAAACCACCGGCTCACCAAGATATCTTACAGCAAGCCTCTACTTTGCACCCATCAATCATCGCCTGACAGGCTGCCACTTTGGCTGAATTCGCCTGCCACACAACGAATGCACCGGTCGATGGAGAGCTTCGGCAGAGCATAAGCATTATTCTCTGCGTTTCCTGCGCGCGAGCTGCAGGTTCATTGATTCGTGCCTGAAGCATTTCCACATCCATTCGATACCTGGCAGAGGCGAAATCTCTTCGCCTGCATTTCCTCTCAATCCCACCATCTTGTCGATAACATTCCTCTGTTCTGCTTCTCTCAATATCGTCATCTGTCATCAATTGCTTACAATCAAACGTTCCTGCAGAGGGCACTTGCTGAAGTGCTAGCGACATCCCGTTGTTATGTGCAGCATCCAGAACATGAATGTGAGTCAAGGGTGCGGCGTTTGCTCGCAAACGTATCGAGATATCATGTGCCACGATGGCAACGATCTGTCGCGATGCAATGCCACTGGATCTGACTTCACGGCTACGAAAAGCAAAGACGGCCAGATAGGGAGAAAGAGAGTCGGGGACGTTAGGAGGGTCGTACCCGGTTTGCTACCCTATATAATGGGGGAGAAGACACAATCAGGAGGGGAATGAAAAGGGGCCTAATGTGCCTGTTCATGCCACACATGAGAGATAACACACAAATGCATGCGTTGACACATGCACATACGCACATGCACCTACAAGTCTTTGCCTCTCATTTACTGTTCAAAAGTGGCCGCACCGCTCACTTGTTTTTTAGAAACCATACCAGACTTCTATAGCTGCGTTCACGGATGACAACTGAGACGACGATCACAGTACATTTCACTTCGTGAACGGTCGATCGCCTGACTGGCTGTTATCGCCACGGACAGGGAATATTTTAGAGCCGAAATACCAACATCGACAGAAAACGTTGATATTGAAAAGGATCAGCGAATGCGGCTACCTAACACGCCATAAGGTAAAATATGACAAAGGAAAAATTGAAAACACTTTCAAAAAGCAATACTTTTTTCTCAAAATTCCTATATCCAAGCTTCTAAATGTACCCTTTAATACACCAAGATCGCAATATTTCCAGCCATAGCACGCTATGTGCCGAAATCGTGGTTGGGCACGACAAGGGTGCGAAATAAAGCAGCTCCTTCATAGGAAACGTTCCCTGCCTATCGCGACGCGAAGGCATTTATCGAAGCCAGAATTACACCCTCGGGCTGCAGCGCGGTTGAGGAAGTTTCAGAAAAAGAACTTCGAATGTGAATAGCGATCAATGCGGCAAAGCACGAGGCCCCGTGCAAAATGGTGCAGAGGATCGTTGATTATGCGTTCCGTACTATGACACCTGTGCCTCTCGGTCTGAATGCTTCCTCCCGTTCGATACGTGTCATCTGCTTTCGGGCTAAATATATTCTCGACACAAGAAGCACGTGACGGTATCTTAGTGAGGCTGTGTTCAAAGAAGGGGTATACAAAGAACCTACCAGATTGCCTAACAATAGAATTATTCGTGTTACTTTATTTAATAGCAAAGGGAAATTAAGTAGCCCTCCACAGCATAAGAGGAGAGACTCCTCATTTTATCTGAATATCTTTTTTTAAAAAACGAACTTTTATTTGTAACAAACTCAATCTGGTGAATACGCCACCGTCCAACCTGAAGATAAATTGTATTGATGCGCCAGCCAGTTACACTCATTCACTTCCGTAACGTAAAGGTGGAGGAAAACTTTTCAATATCGGTGTCTCTCGGGTTCAAGTGAATTCGTAAAACCCGCGTAAATTTTTGAGCTTTCTCTTTATTTTATTTTCCGAGGGTTCGAGCGTCTTATTACAAGGGGCCGTATGTTATATTGATATTTAGACACCTATCTCATAACTGCTTACCGCAGTAAAAACAAAAACAAAAAAAGAAAGACCCTATCATGCATTTTTGTTCCTATGTGCACTATTAGGGGCGAGCACCACCAGTGGAAAAACTGGCGCTGCAGTTGGTGTGACGTAGCATGCAGGATCACGTCGGTATAGTCGCCGCGGCGGTCGCTTTGAAAGCACCTGTTTTAAATGTTAATACGTCAAAAAGAATTCAGGAAAATGATTGAATCGTTACGAAGGGCTACATGTCCTCGTGGGCGACGATCGCAGTCTCTAGCTGTATAGCGAAAGTATTTTCGAACAGCGTCGCAAGCGTTCGCACAACAACGTTTGCTTGTGCCCTGTGAAATGGTCATACGCTGCGACCTAAAGAACACCGCATGGTGCAAATACGTGCATTACGAATAAAGTATGCCGCTTTCGTGACGCCAAAAAGAAAAAGAAAGGGAAAAAAACGAAAAAAGGAAAATAAAGTAAGCAGAATAAGGGACAAGAGCGTACAGAACACGCTGTTTTCATGCCCGTTATTTATCTCCCGCTTTCCTCGTTGTTTTCCTGGCATGAAGCCATATACCAAACTTAAATTCATGCGCATTTGCAATGTACCATGTTCCATGGATTGTTTTTACTTAGCGAAGATTTCTGTTTGTCGGAAATGTCTTGAAAGCGTTGTAATTCGGCCTATTTAGATGGCTTATATGAAGAGGCGGATACTGCTTGCACGGCAAATCGTAATGGCCAAATAGCTATAAGTGCAAATATTCCCAAATTAATTTTAATTAAGCAGTTTATGTTAGATGTTGAAATTATGAAATTGAGCAATTGTGAATGCCACGCTTGCGAGGCGAACGAGAAGAAAGGGAACCGAGGGGCCCGATTTTTATTAATCATATCATATTTTTGTTTGTTGGCTTCTTATGATACGCTTGCTTAGCGGTAATCCCAAGATGAGCACCAATCTTTCTGCCTGTCCTTAATTATCGTACGAAATACATTGGCATTCCTTTAAACAGTTTCACAAGAGCCTCCCTCTAAGATTTCGAAACGATAACAGGTGACTGCACTACGTTTCTGTTTCAATTTCACGATTTCAACAAGTGAATAATTTAGAACGTCTAGGTCATCTCTTTAGGAAGCTACATCACCGAATCAATTTGTCGTGAAAGTAATGTCCACCTGTTCATTCATCTACCTGAGTGGACCGAATTGCCTTATAGTCCACAGGTGATCACGAAAAAAGTCCCTGCTAACTAAATGAGGAAACAATGACTCTCACAGAAATGGAAATACCGCGACATATATCGCGCTGCGAAAATGAAAATATCCCTCGATGACGTACAGGGGCACGTACAACCGCTTGTTGAGAACCCGTGAGATCGCTGCGTTGAGAAGACATTGCCTGTCGTTATTGACAGCGTACAACCCAAAATATTTGACTGCTGCTTTCGGACTCCAATGCGACGACCACAAACCTTGGCCGGGCATTGCATTTTCGTGAAGATACAGTGTGTGTATACGGTGAGGTGTTCCTACGTTTGCACTTTGCCCACAGGACCGCTCACTTGGCATTTACAAACTTTCCTTGTTTTGAAGGTTCTTACAGAAATGTCCAGGAGGACGCCCGCGCGACGCTTAATTTGGGCACCTGCGGTGAAACAGTATATGAGGAGCACGCCGTGTTATCCCTAATACCGGCAATGCTTTTGCAACAAATTGCCGCGGGTGCTTCGCAAACGTTTCACATTCCCTAAAGAAATATTTTCCCAAAGGCTACCGTGGAAAGCTGCTCAAAATGGGGGTCGCCAAAACTGCGAGCGGGATCCACGTGTCGACACGATACAGCGGAGCGAACACCGGCGGGTATGCTAAACTTAGTTCAATATGACGTCCGCGTGTAAAAGCGAAAATGAAAACAAACAAAAAAACAAAACAAAAAAAAACACTGCTTAGGTAAAACATAACCATGCCACGGCGGCTCTCTCTAACACATGCGCGGCGGATAATCTCGTGCAGACGAGAATCGCGAAACGCGACTGCTAAGCGGAAAGCGACGACGACCGGTAGCGGAATATTACACCCTGTGTTTCGCCGACGTAGTATTGTGCTTAGCGCAGGAATTCCGCAGCCTTTCCTCTAAAAAACAAAAAAAATGGCAGAGACACTTAGGACTGCTTAATTGTGGCAATGTGAAACATTATAGTCCCTCTGGCGAAAGCTTTAGTCAGCCAGATGGCTGAGACGGGACGTGTGCAATGACGCGCGCACTAGTGCACCTTAGTAAGCCAGAACCGTGGATCCGCCGTGGCGTCGGCGAAGAATGCGCCAAATTTTCTTTTCAAGGCCATTAAATTACTTTGTTTACAGGAACTTCCCTGAGAAATTTGACGCCAATCCGATCACTTTTTACTTGTTTTTACTCTTTGCGGCGTCGGCCACTTTCGGTACCGTCACTCGGTCACGCCACCGACAACGACGCTGGAGTTTCGCGTAATGGCCATACAACGCCATCGCATAAAAAAAAATCTATTTGGAAAATAATCTGGCATCATCTAGCAAATGCGGGCAATCCTTTATCAATGGGGTCACATCAAACTGCTCTCATAAACAGTAAACGCCTCGCAATAATCCTAACAGCGTACAAACTGCGCGCAAGAACTCGAAGTCGATTGCAAAATAACGCACTCGAATGTTTGAGCCCGTGATATCCTTCGTGGTTGATCCCCTCGGATTTTGTTCCAGTTATCTGCAGGGACAAGAACACCAATCTCGCGGTCGTGTTATCTATAAGATGTTAGTTGTCTTAGCTCTTTCTGCGCGATCTCTCCGAATGAACAGCATGGCTGCTGTTCACTATAAAAGGTCGGATGCAGAACAAATATGCGTTATTCCTATAATCACTACCTTCTTCCCATCTTCCATTTATATGTTTTTGTCTCCTCCTTATTGAAGAGTATGTTCCGCCCCTTGCGGTGGCAGATGCCACCCTGCTCCTCGCTCTCCATTTCTTGTCAAGTGTATATATGTTTTCTAATCAAATAATAATAATAATAATAATAATAATAATAATAATAATAATAATAATAATAATAATAATAATAATAATAATAATAATAATAATAATAATAATAATAATAATAATAATAACGACTCTGTATACCATTTTGATTACGTTTTGTTAAAACTACGCCTCAGCTTTTCTTTTTCTGTTCTTTATGTCATCAGGAATACTGCACCATGCAGAGTTGAAATAGCGAGGAAATTTAGATTTATATAAACTTTTCCCCCGCGCGCGTGTGCGTGTGCATGCGTGTGTGTGTGTTTTTAACGGGCACCCGATTCACGGTACACGAAGCTCTTTTTGATTTCCGCCCCCATCGGAATGCAGCAGCCGCAGCCGGGAGCGAACCCGTGACCTCGGGCTGTGCAGCGCAACGCCACAACTACTGATCTACCATATCGGGTGTCCTCTTTCTATCCCCTTTCTATCACTCGTGCAGGTTGGCCAACGAGAACTACGTCTGGTTATGAACTGAAAGCCGGGCGAGTTGGTGTGGACTCATAGAGCGCTCTGTGTGTTCACTTCGTGTTTGTCTTTCTGTCGCTCTGTAGTTATTAATGTACGCCTGGTTAACCTCCCTGCGTTTCTAGACGTTCTTTCTCTGTCTCACCTTTCTCTTTGGTCCTCTGCAAACGCAGCTTGTCACGACCATTGGCCTCCTATTGAGACTTTTCAAAACATTAAACCCATGATTTCGCGGCCAACATCCTTTTCTTGAGCCAGCTATCCGTCATTTCTAAATCTGCTTCACTAAAAGAAAATGCTCTCGCTTTTAAAACCCAACTATACTTTCCTTTGAACCCGTGCTGCCATTCCGTTAGAACAACTTCAAACTTTTCTGCCACCATTATGGCGTTATTTTTAATCGTCGCTGCAGCAGAACTGCGGAAACAAAAGTGTGACAGAACCTGCTGCGTTGGAAAGAAATATGACGCACTGCGACGGCGTTTCACCAAACTGCCTGCGGTTGGCCTTCGAGCGAAGCTCAAGCGCCTCCTATAGTGGAGGCAATCTTTAAGTACACCAAATTCTTCCTTTTCTTACTTTATTTGCGGCTCATTCGTCTTTTGAGTGTCTACGATAAATTGGTGCACGTAAAGAAGTCGAACTACAAACTGTTCCATGACGCGCTTTTCTGCAATATCCGGATGTATGAGGCACACTTCCTCCTAGGCGGGTGCGTTTTCTTTGGAAAAGTGCCAATGCCGGCTTTATAGTCAGCCATGAAAAGACCTGTCGTCATGAAAGGAAAAATGGACACCGTTTGTTTTCTAAGCGCTCGGACTGATCGAAATCATAAGATGAACCCCCATATTCTAGAACGTTTCCAAACTTGACACTGAGCTCGTCCCCTTTGAAACGGGGTGGTGGCGGATGCCACCACCCAGGTCGTCATGTTGTCACTATATTTAGAGTCTACCGTCTACTAATGTTCATTTTACTTATTTTATATAAATTGTTCACTGTCTGTTCCAATAGCTATCGTTTTCTGAGCAGCCAGCTGCCGTTGTGGCGGTCAACCTCCCCGTTCTAAAATAAATATTTACATATCGCCCATTTTCTGTTAAAAAAGAGAACGCACGCCAGAGGAAACACAGCGACCGAAAGATGAATCTGGCATAGGCTTAAATTGCAGCGCAAACCAGTTAAAAAGCAGATAGGAAGCCCAATTTCGATCGACAAAGCACTGTAACGCTGAGAATATGTAATCTCATAGTATAGACAGAGAGAGATAAATAATTGGACAGGAGGTTGGTAGGGAGGTTACTAAGCATCCGGTTGGCTACTCTGCACAGGGAGAGATAAAGGATGGAATATAAATATCAGAGAAAAAGAAAATGTTGCACAAGAAAATTGCCATTTTCAAAGACGAACATGCGAGCCTGTTAATATTCAAATGTTAAAAAAAAAAGACGTAACTGTGCCTTCGGAGCCTTCTGTGCTGATGAACGGTGCACAAGGCTTCATGATATTGCTATCTTTTCTTGATAAAAATATTCTGTTGTCGGCTAGCCCTGAAACATCCTCATGTCAAATCGTTCAAACAGTAGGCGGAAAAAATGAATTTTGTAGTAGGCCGGCAAAACACATGGTTGTTCCGATCTTGGCCTATCGGTTCATAATCCCGCTACCTTTCGTCGCGTACTAAACGACAAAGGATTCTGATCAAGTAGAGCGTTGTAATATATATATATATATATATATATATATATATATATATATATATATATATTGAACACAATAAACGACATAGGCTTGTGGTGAGCAACATGTGTCCTTGTTTCTCCTTCTGTCCGCTTTTTACAATGCCGCTACCTTTACTTTTGAACGTGATAGCGTTAAGGGACCCCTGTCGCAAAAAATCTGGCGTCGGCGTCGGTGTCGGCGTCGGCGTAGACTCGCCGGCGTCATTGGCGGAAATAATCATTCCGAACCACATCATCCCGAAGCACCCCGATGGGGCAGGCCTTCCGCGTGGCGCAAGGCGTTAGTGAACAAAAATTGCATTACTCAAAGTAATTTCCGTCAGAAAAATCGTAAAGTACGACTTAACCAGAACCTACAGACGTGATAGCGCCTGACTGTAATTTTAATATACGAGAAAAAAGCCAGACAAGCAGCCAGGGATATTTGAATGCTATCGCGTTCTACTCTTGAAGGCGAAGCTTGAGCGTTCCTGCAATTTTTTTTTTTCAGACATGTAGAAAACCAGTCAATCTCACTGCTCTTGTGATGTCCCGCAATTACAGCAGCGTCACCGCTGCCAGTCTTTCTTCTGCGAGATTCACGAAAAGTTACGAGCACGCGACGAGCTTCGCCTCAGCCTTCCTCAAAGCGGCGAAACAGAATTGTCGGGCGCAATTTTCCATTGCTCCGTATTCGCCCCGACTGCCTGCGCTTTAAAGCTGAACCAATTTAGGCGGCAGCGCGGTCCTCGACACCTAATTTGGATAGCGGGGAATTTTTCCTTTCCGAACGTCGCACTCATTTTTTTTTTCGTCTTTTGAGGTTTTGTGGCGCATACCTTATTGCGTAGGCAGCAGCGTCGTTTCGTGCAGTTCATTGAAACAAAGAGGATGAAAAATGTTCTCTTACGCCGCCTGGCGTTTCTAATCACGAACACGCGCTAGTTCTTTTCTCGGATTCGAACAAGGCATCATGTAACCTTGGCCCTAGTTTCGTAGCGTTTAAACTTTTTTGAGTATTTTCTTTAAGGCGACGTCATTCACTTCATTTTTTTCCTCGGCGTATACATCTTCATTCTGTACAGGACACGTAATCCATCATAAGACTGGTACAGTGAGGTGAACAAATATGTGACACGCGATTTTTCTTTCTTGATTCATAGGTGATTTTTGTAGTAAAAAAAAATGTGGTTGATCCCTCTTATATAGGAATCGGTATAGAACACGAAAGTGAAACTTGTCTTCACAGAAGTAGTGTAATGTTTATTGCACATTGATATATAATGTCTATTGGTGTTTTGTGGCTAAAGCGCCCTTAGGCGTTGATGCACCCACGCTGACGCCTGGTGGCACGTCTCCTCCATCACGACTACCAACGTCGATGACCATGAGCAACCGTCGTGCATATGGAAGCTGCACTACGCTGCACACGCTAGCACAACGCGAAAGACGAAGCACGTAACTGACACACTAATACAACGCGCAAGACAAAGCACGTAGCTGAATCGTCACCGAGTCAAATCAGCGCGTACAGCGCGTCGTAATTGCAGCCTCCGCGATCAACTTCAGAAACATTTTCAGAGCTAATTGCGGAGGCCACGCTCCGCTGTGCTGAGTACGGTGAACGCCACCTAGGTGGCGTTGGTAGTGCTTCTTGATGCCAGCGTCCCTTCGAATGCTGGCATCGAGGCGTCGTAGTGCTGAGACCACCGAAGCGTTCACTGTCGGTGCGCGTTAGTGTCATAATGCAGTACTTCTCTTTTCTGCTCGTAGGCGGCGGCACCGCCCCGAGCAAGAGCGCGGGTACACGGAGGAGTGTTAGATATATAAGGCGCGTCTGTGTAGCTCTGTGCAAATGCGTTTGTGGCGCAATGGGTTAAACGCTCGGCCATCTATCGTCGCGGACCGAGAGGTCGTGGGTTCGATTTCCAAATTTTGCATGTTTGTGGAACTTTTTCTTCTGGTTTCTTTCTTTGTATTATGTTCTATGACGTATTTCCGTGACGGAAATACGTCAGTGAAGTCTTGGTGGACCCCGGCATAAAACACTTTCGTGTTAAAAAGTAATGAAAGGAAAAACGGTTTCTCTTCCTTTGCTCAATCGAAAGAGCAGGTCGAAAAAGTACAGCCGTGACCGCGAAAGTTTTTAGGAGCACGAACTTCGTGAAAAAGTTGAGTTTAATCGTTAACTCAAAGGTAAGCAGCGTGGTGGTCGTAAGGGAGAGCGTTCACTTTATATTTTGATTCGAAGGTGGACCTATTTATTGACTGCACCCACTTTTTTTTTCTTTGATTCTGTGTTCGGAAAGCTTTCACGGCATGGACTGGGAGTGCTTTTGTTAATCGAATGAACACGCTTACTGACAGTAAACCGTCGCGACGTTGCGAATAGTAAGCATTAATTCACATCTCAAACGCAGTTTTGAACACGCAGCTTTCGTTACGTAAGTGCACTGTAAGAATTTCCAGCGATAAAGCACTAAGGCAGGAAGCAAGTGGACAGAAAGAAGCTCGAGTATGGTCTTGTTTTACAGCGAAGCGGTTAGCCTCTAGTTGGTCGGTATTTTTTGTGTACGCGTGCGCTACCTTTGCTCACACAAAAATGTGGGCCGATCCTGGCGACAGTGCAAACAAGCGGGAAGTGCACAGTGTGCTGCTTCTCCAAGAGGAATCACATGATGTCATCAGGTGACATCATCACTTGACGACGACGTCATCGCGTGCCGTCACGTTTGACCTGAGGACGTCATCAGGCGGTATCATAACGTGAAGATGCCGTTACCACGTAACGTAAAGTTTGGTGATGATGTTATCAGGCGACCTTTGGTGTGATGACGTTATCACGCGACGTTTGAGGTGACGACGTAATCACTTTTCGTCATCATATCAAACAGTGGCGTCACACCTTGTTCACATGATACCATCGGATGCTAACGCCGGTTTTTTCGCTTCATGGGCCACATAATGATTTCGTGTTTTAAAGAATACCCCCCTCTGCAGTTGGAGTGGCGGTTTTCCACAGCTTCGCTGGACACTCACTTTCACAGGGCCGAGATGGCGAGTGAATTTTTTTTTTACATTTTTGTTTTATTTACCCTACCACATTCTTGGGGAGCTGGGTATGCATGCGCGTGTTGCGTTTTTGTAATCACTATGACATCGAACGCGACGTTCTTTGGAGTGTGTTAAACATATTAGACAGTAGACCACTTTCAGAGACAAATATTCTTGGACCATGGCCCCACGCGTAGCAGGCTTCCAAAGCGATGCGGGCGTTGCTGTAATTCACGAACTCGACTGGCCTCAGTGACCGATCGTGAAGTGTTGGACGACCGAAGGTGTTCACACTGAGAGTACCTTCTTCCCTCTCTCTTCCCTCTCTTTCCTTTCTTTCGTTTCTTCCTTTAAACCCCTTCCCCAGTGTAGGGTAGCAAACCGGACGTGCGTCTGGCTGACCTCCCTGCCTTTCCTTCCTACTTTTCCTCCTCCAGCTAATTTATAACTCGCCTCTAGTTAACCCCCCCCCCTGCCTTCCATCTCTCTCTCTCCCCAGCTAATATAGCATGGAATTTAGACTCACAAAGTATTGCGTGTAAGGCACCACCTCTGTTCTGCCTAATCAAACAATAAATCAGACCATTTTACCTACACAAATAATGTCTGCGCATAGGTAGCCCTATTGCACATAGGCGTCTTAATAGAATAGCGCATGATATCGAACAGCTTGTTTGATTTACTTGATTTTCCTGGATTAGGCCATTCGGTATGTGCGCCCAGGGTATGTGCCCATTATTTGTCAATTCCGATGAATGCGTATGCAATACTGCGTTGCAAGGCGCACAGGCTCCTTAATTGCACATGCATATGCGTCGTACTTTCATGCTAATACAATCAATCAGTCAGTCAATCAAACAATCCACCAATCAATCAATCGAGTGATTGATTGATTGATTGATTGATTGATTGATTGATTGATTGATTGATTGATTGATTGATTGATTGACTGATTGATTGATTGATTGTATTTGCAGTGCAGTACGACGCAAATTTATTTGTATATGCAATTAAGGAGCGTGTTCCCCTTGCATCACCTCTAATACCAATTAATAATGCACCTCTAATACACCTGAAATCACCAATTTTCCCTAAGCGATTTCCCTAAAAATTTTCCTGGCCTCGTGACATCTCTGCGTCGACGTCTCACAGTGCGCATGCGCGTGAGATTATGTTTGTATTTCATCACAGCTTGTGAACTGTGTCGAGCGTAACCGTAAGCATTGCATGCGACTAAAGTTGTGACCTGTGAAGTGTACAATTGTAAACATTGTATGCTTGGTTACAGGTTGCATAGGATTAAAATATACGCAACTGTAAGCAACGCTTTAAGTTGTATCGAATTTTTTAACCACTTCGCTTCACATAGATTCCAGCATCGTGCGTTGTATCTGCGTTTTGAATTCTTATTAAACTGAGAACAGGAGAGGGAGAGTCAGCTAACAATGGTGACAACTACGCCCTCTCTGATAGCAGTAATGAAAAGCAATAATAATGCAATGTTAAAAGAAACGGCCACGTTCTTCTTTGTTGGGTCGTCCTAAAGGAAACCCGCCCATCATGGCGATACATACCGTGGTTTCACGCAAGGTTTTTCAACTGGGCTTCAGAACGCGTCGGAAGAATGGGATGCAGGTGTAGCCATATACAACGACCTGCTAGCGTGTCTTCCGGTCGTTGTTCGCAGACGCAGCGAACTTACGGGTGAGTCAGTCGCTCAGCAAGCGCCCGTCGGTTTCATATATCTTGCTTTGTTACACCTTGTTCTCGTTTCGCTCATCGTCTCGGTCTCCCCCTTCCCCTCGTTTTCCCTTACTTTGTCACAGAGTTACAGCAGTATAATGGCCACATTGCGGTCGTCAAGTGGTTGTGATGATGGCGGCCGTAAATCTCGGGTGTGCCTGAAAGCAGTGCCAATTATTTCTAGCGTGTGAAGGCTTCAAAATAGTCAGTTTAGTTGTCAGGTATGCTTTTCAACCACCCGAGCAGTTGAGATGGGTGATCTCAGGCCTTCCACGAACATGTTGTTTTGTTAAAATTAAAATTAAATTATGGGGTTTTACGTGCCAAAACCACGATCTGATTATGAGGCACGCCGTAGTGGGGGACTCCGGAAATTTGGACCACCTGGGATTCTTTAACGTGCACTTAAATCTAAGTACACGGGTGTTTTCGCATTTCGCCCCCATGGAAACTGCGGCTACAGTGGCCGGGATTCAATCCCGCGACCTCGTGCTCAGCAGCCCAACACCATAGCCACTGAGCAACCATGGCGGGTAACATGTTGTTTGGTATGTTAAATCCAATAGATACATGCTGCAACAAAGAAGCAATGAGGAGCAATGGGCAATGAGCTCCTTCAAGCAATGAGGAGGAGGAAAAGGAGGAGGGGGAAACGGGGAGGAGGGAAAGGAGGATGAAGAAGGGTGTTACTAGCTGCAGGCGAACCTAGCTTGCAGACGTATACCAGCCCGACCGTCTCCCTCTCTCGTGCGGGGATAATCATGCACGTGGAGAAGCAGTCCATCGCAGCCTACAGAAGTAGAACGCCATCACTCGATTAATTTCACTCCATATCCAATGAGGCTATCAGCTGCACTACGCGATTGGTAACGCTTAGCACTAGTTTTGCTAAACTTCACCACTCCTCGAATAGGTCCGTGCGCAAAGCGAACACCAGATCCTGCTGTGTCGTTCATGCACTAACCTTTGTTTTGGTGCATTCCTTCGAAAAAGTGGTCGGTCGAAGGCTGTAATCGATATTGCGCATGATATACGTTACAGTGAAGTTACAATTGGCTACTCAATGGCGCCAGCGTGCGCTACAAAGTACGGTTACACACATTATTTTCGGCAATGCTCGTTTATTGCTGTAAAAAGATGACTGCAGTGTCTTGCCCTACATCTTGATATACGGGGTGTCCCAAGTATCATGCACCAAGATTTAAAAATATGCAAATGCCACGTAGCTGGACAGAACCAAGGTAATGTAGTTTGCCGTCGCTTGGAGATGCACAGATAATTTTTGCATTTCGCCTAATTAGATCATTAGTCTTAATTAGTTATTCAACTTCTCAAACATTATAGTTAGATGAAAACTGTCAATGAGAAAACTGTAGAGCAACTTCAAAAACTCCCGATACCGCTTTCTGTTGCTGAATACGGGCTGCATAAAAGTGTTTTTCCGAGCGTGAAAGAAGCCCACGAATATACACGAAAAATTTCAGCGCGACTGGCCGCTGGAGGCACATTGCGTATATGTGCGGGCTTCTTTCAAGCTCGAAAAAACACTTATGTAGCACGTATTGAGCAACAGAAAGATCTATCGGGTGTTTTTCATGTTACCATACAATTTTCTCATTGGTACTTTTCATCTGAATATAATATTTGAGAAGTTCAATAATTAATTAAGACTAGTTATGTAATTAGGCGGAATGCAAGAAATTATCTGAGTATCTCCAAGCGACGCCAAAGAACATTACCTTGGTTCTGTACATCTACGCGGCATTTGCGTAATTTTCAATACTGGTGCATGATACTTGGGACACCCTGTATACTCTTCATTATTAACACTTTTCGTACATAGTTTTGTTTAACGTTATCTAGAATTATCTTTAATTATCCGCTAGTAAACTGAAGAAAATCAAGTCAACTTAAATCTACACGTACGTCGTTGTGTAGCTGCATATAAAGAACTTTTTATAACCGTCTCTTAATTTGTCATTCTGTTCCGTTCCTTCTGTTTCTACCTACCTCACTTCATACGAAGGCACGCGTATACTTTCTTAATTAGCGCCCTCCCCATTCCTTAACACCAGATTATAGCTTCATATTAAGAAAACCGTAAAATTCCAAAGCACCCACAGGCTAGGCCATGGCAAAGCGTATTTTGCCCGCAGTTGGTCGCCTATCCTGATTGTCCTTTATAAAAGAAAAGGCGCGCCTGCTTTCCTGTGGAGCTCTGTATGGAAGTTAAATGCGCCCAGAGGTTAAATTAAAACCTCCACGGAAGCGAGACAGAAAAGGAAGAGAGGAACTTGATATCAGCGTGCCAGACGGACACTTTTCACAAATTATATAACAACACAAACAAAATATTTGTGCCACGGATAAATGAAAAAAGAAAAGACTCCACGACAAAAAGAAAACCAACGCCGAAAACAATAGACAAATGAGTGAGAAGAATACGGGTCCCGCCGTTTCGTCAACTCAGCTTTTCTCTTTAAGCTTATCTCACGTCGACTTTAGTGCTGGGCTGAAGACAAAGAGACAGATAGCAGGGGGGGAGAAAAAAGAAAGCAAGGAAGACTAACACACGAATGGCTGCATTTGAAATAGTCGGAGCGTGCCACAAAGATTAGGAAGTCGGCTGATGATGTAGCGGTATACTTTAGTTTTATTGTCCCCGCTTTCCTATTGTAATGCAAGATGTCTTCTCATAATATTTTTTGTTCAGGACGTGTATAATAACAAAATTGCCATTTAGTCGACGATTCCGAGGTTTCTGCGTAATTCCGCCCATCCCAGGGTTCTCTAATTAGGAACGAAGAAATATTAGCGTTCGGATTTTTCACATTTTCAGATCTCCATTCTCTACGCTTGATAATTTGCATACATCTGCTACAAAAAAAATTACATTTTCTAACCTAACAAGCGCTCTCGGCTTTGCAATTTATCAACGTTGTTCAATTAACAGACATATGGCTCCAGATACCGCAGCAACACCCAAATTTTCATCCAACCAGCCTAAAGACGGCTAGAAACTCATGCGGCCGATAAAGCTGTTCCACGGGATGAAATGCTCAGCATGCAGGAATGCATGCTGAGCAGTCACACGTACATCAGTCACGTGTCAGTTTCTAACCACACAGGTTATGAGCACTTGTCACAAGAAAGTCAACTTCGAGTTCAAGGCTGCAGCGTCGGACTAGCAGCTTGAGGCCGTCGACTTTATCGATAAACAGCGCCGACTAAAGAGCCACAGACAGATGGACAACACGGAAAGACGCAATGCATTTGCTTGCGCGTATATGGATTACACAATGAGCTGTGACCAGCCTCGATGGCTCAGCTTCTATGACGTTCTGCTGCTTAGCACGATGTCACGGGTTCGAGGCCCGACCGCAGAGGCCACATTCCGATGTCAAACGTATTGTAGTGACGCTGTAGGCACGCGGTAAAAGCACAAGGAAGTCAAAATCAAGCCTCAATATTCAACTACGGAGTCCTTCCCAACGCACTTTGCTGCTTCGGGACATTAAAGGAACTGGACGAAAATTAGATTGAGCTGCATTTGTAAAGCACGCTGTTTACAAGCAAAGTTTACGAAAGATTTCCGAGTAAGCCCGTTAGAACAACACCAAGTTACAATAGCTGATATCTCCAGCTGGCGCCAGTTTTGCCGCGCAGTTACAATGTTTGACAAGTAAATTTTACTGCTACGTGTAACAACAAGAAATCTGCATACATGAGCACGGCGTACCATGGTGTGCACTTTGCTCATACCTGAACACATTCAAAAACATGTGCCTGTAGTATACTATGGGAGAAAATACTTTTTTCCCCTTCACTAATTTGACTGTCAAAAATGCATGACCGGAAGTTTGGTGGGGTCATGAACCCATTGCTGCCAAAGCGCGTACAAAATGTGTCTCTACAATACCAGAACAGCGACTCTTACCACAGAAGAGGAATAGAACGCGAGAAAAAAAGAGAAGAAAAAAACTGAAAAACAGGTAGCAACCTCGCCTTCGTGTTCCAGCACTATAGCTCGCCGTAACGACGTGTATTGGACGGATTCCGCACTGTAATTATTAACTTTTTATCGGTAAAGATGTACCACGCAGTATTATTCTACAAGAGCCAAAGGCTGAACTTAGCCAGCTCCGAGAACGTTTACTGTTCCTCTTCGGACAAAATACAAGATGAAACGTTAACATTCATGACGTCCCAATGGCGTATAAGAGTGAGATTTCAGCACAACGTTCAAATAAAGAAGCTTTGGCCATCGGTTTCCACTGTAGTAATCAAGCTATTACCTCCGGGAAAAAACAAAACAAAAGAAAAATGAAAGAGTACCTTATCACTGCGAGCAGAGAGAGAGAGAGAGAGGAACGTGGTGGGAAAGGCCGGGAGGTTAATCGGAAAAGATTCTGGTTTGCTACCCTGCACTGGGGGAAGGGGAAGGAGAAATGAAAGGTGGAAAGAGTAGGGAAGAGAAAAAGCAGTCACGAAAAAAAAAATCAAGGAATTAAAAAGAAAAAAAAGAAAAAAAAAGAAAAGGAGGAGGTAGGAAACGTCTGTGTAGTCTGTCAGATAGTCCACTCGATCGCAAAAACTTCAAGAGTGCCTTGACTGACTTATTGTGTGACGACTGTATAGGCCGGCGTTCCAGGACTGTCTGCTCCGAAAGCGGCCGGTCGTCAAGACGTGCCAGCGCGGTCGCGAATGACTGCCTATGTGCGCTGTATTGGGGACAGTGACAAAGTACGTGCTCGATTGTTTCCTCGTCGCCGCAGTGTTCACACGCAGCACTATCCTCCCATCCAATGCGGTAAGCAAACGACTTTGTAAATGCGACACCAAGCCACAATCGGCAAAGTACTGTTGTTTCGAGTCGGGATAGTCCAGGTGGAGGTCGAAGTCGAAGACAGGGGTCCAGTCGATGCAGACGTGTGTGTTGCAAACTAGGTGTGTTCCACAACGATTGTGTGGCATCGTTTGCAAGCACTCGAAGTTTCGCTGCTGCATCTGTTCGTGACAGCGGGATTGGTTCCTGCGCGCCGTCTTCATGAGCAGACCAAGCAGCTTCATCAGCATATTCGTTGCCCATTACGCCACAGTGGCTAGGGAGCCACTGAAAGGTGACGTCGTGTCCTTGCTCGACGAGGCAATGAAGGAGCTCTCGGATTTCGAGGACTGGTTGTTCGTAGGGTCCACGGTGTAAGGCGGAAAGCAAGCAATGTAGCGCTGCCTTGGAGTCACTGAAAACACTCAATTTGTTAGGTGGTTCCTCACGAATTATGCGAAGTGCGCTACGAAGAGCAGCAAGCTCCGCGGCTTTCGATGTCGTCTGGTGTGATGTCTTGAATTTCATGGTGGAGACTTTCGCAGGAAAAAACACTGATCCTGCAGAACCGTCCATGGTGGTTGAACCTTGAGTGTATAGATGGGTATGATCACTGTATTTTTCGTAGAGCATGATCAGCGAAAGTTGCTTGAGAGCTGGTGATGAGAGTTCGGCTTTCGTTCGAATTCCAGGCACTGTCAGTCGAACTTGTGGCTGAGCCAAGCACCAAGGAGGAAACAAAACTCTCGTTGCAGCTGTGTAACCTGATGGAAGGTATATACGATAAGGCAGTATTGTCTGACAAAAAGAGGCACGTGGTCGGTCTTCTGGCAGTGAGGCTAGATAGTGGGAAGGGGCGCGAGCAAGGTGCCTGACGTGTGCTCTGAGCGCTTCCATAATAATGTGAATCTTGGCTGGGTAGTCATGTGCAAATGCAATGGTTTCTGATGTTGATGCACATCGTGGCAACCCTAGACAGACCCTAAGTGCCTGTGCCTGAGCACTTTCGATTGTATGAATGTTAGTTTTACAGGTATTGGTCAGCACTGCCAAGCTGTACCTCAGATACCCGAGAAACAGCGTCCTGTAGAGTTGCATCATCGCGTGTACTGAAGTACCCCAGGATTTTCCTCCAAGAAACTTGAAGAGATGAGAGATGGCTGTCAGGCGCTTCTTTAGGTTGGTGACATGGGGACTCCAACAAAGATCACGATCGATGATTACCCCTAAGAACCTGCGCGTTCTGACGTAAGGGATATTTTGTCCATCGATGGTTATGGTGTATGGTGTCATTCGTTTCCGGCTAAATGCGATCAATGCACATTTTTCCGGGGAAATCTTGAGGCCTTGTTCACTGCGAGCAGATTTATTGTTCTCTTTACGGTACCTGAGGTATCTAAAATCTAAAACGACATTTATTTTATAACAAATATTCATTTCTTGTGTTTTGTCGAGTTAGATGTGCTATTCATTGGCGAAGGCTAATACAAAAATTATGCTCCTGCGCTGTCTCTTTTAAAAGATAAAGCGAAACTTGTAGTGCCTAATGATGTCCGTGAAACCGAAACTGAAGGTACTTTTTTCAAATGTAGCATAGAACCGCTGGAATTTAGTAGCGTTTTCTTCCTTCTTTAACGTTTATACAAAGTTCAAACAAGTCCCGATGGCCTGGAAGCGTTGTCAGCATGTTTCAATCAGTAATAAACATAATCTCTGGCATAGAGGACGCAGTATGCGCTGGTAACATATTGCTTACACTCTCCAGGCCTTTCGCATTGTTGAATAACAGTGAATAGCATTTATTTGTTATGTTTAGACGCTTTAGTATTTTAAACAAAATTAAATATAAAAACTGTCAGCCCTGCCACTGGGGTGGAGATGGAAGACCAGCCAAGCTGTACTATGGTGAGAATTATGTATTTCCAATTATGACTATTAAGATGTGATGGTGTAATTGGTTATTTGAATTATTAAAGAATTAGAAATGTATATGATCCGGTGACTTTCATTTATTTAGTGGCCATAGGGACCATGGCCTTATGGTCGCTACGGTACACCGCCATAGGGTGTACGGCAATGGTTGGCACGTTCTTCATAAACACGTCACCAACGCCGCGCGCGTTCGGTGCGAACGCGGGCAAGACGCCGCCGCCGTCGACAACAGTTCTGTGCGTTTTTTGCGTGTGTCTGTGACCACACAGAACCGCTGTCAAAACGCTGGCGTGAGCAAGCGCGCCAGCAGCAGCGGGCGAAGGTTCATGAGGTCTATCGCTTCAACGGAAACTGAGCGGCGAAAGCACAGCGCATACAAAGGTAGGAGCCGTGCTGCAGATCGCTTTTAGGATACGGTGCGTGCGACCACCCGGCGCCGAGCAAAGTACAAGTTGCTCGCACAGCAGAAGCCGCAACCCCTCCCTCCCGCTCTGCCTTCCCGCTGTCCTCCTTTCGCGGGGGAGATTGAGTCGCCAGTTCCCCGTCAGTCGTTGCGTTGTTCCTCCGAACGAACGGCACGCGGCCGTGCCATGGCGAGTCGTAAGGGCAACTGATAAGAGGGCTAGCGCGATGTCTACGTGACGGAATGGCTAAACGCCGTTGCCGACACTGTTAGGGGAGAGGCGGGCGAGAGCCCAGAGAGAGTCAGCGGCACAGGCGGCAGAGGCCCGCAGGGCTGCGCGCATGCGCCGCAGTGGTAGAGCGGGCACGCACAAGCACAGTCTGGGTGCCTCGATGCCCTCCTCGCCCACTACTCCCCTTCAACTGGAAAGGCGCGCTTGCTCTCCGCCAGTGCGTTCGCTCCCCGTGACAGCGCGCGTCCCTCGCGCGCTTTCACTCGCACATACAGCACACGTCCAATGAGTTTTTTTTTTTTTTTTCTACATCCGGACGCGACCATAGAAGACTGAGCCCTCAACAGCTTCGCTGTAAAAAATTCTGGGTTTTACGTCCCAGAACCACGATATGAGTATGAGGCACGCCGTACTGGGGGGACTCAAGAATGATTTTGACCACCTGGGATTTTCTAACGTGTACTCAATGCAGCTGAAGAGTGTGTTTTGCATTCCGCCCCATCTAAGTGCGGCCGTGCGGCCGGGATTCGATCCCACGCTCTGGGGGTTTGTATCGCAACGCCAAATACGCCACCACGGTGTGTCGCTTTAGTTTCCTCGTTTATACTAGTAGCTACAGTATGGTGAAGTACAGTGCGAAGGTGAGGGAAAGAAGTTTCTTTAGAATCATACACAAGAGTGAATGTGCGCGAAGTACCCGGTGACAAAAGTGGTTCAGGAAGTGCATTGAAACTTGGTAATTATTGCGGAGAGCGCCTGCCATACTCTTGGTTCAAGCTCTTCACTGCAAGGATAAGATGATAGATCTTGGCATAATGTCAAATGTTGTCTAGCCTTGAACGAGTGCTTCAATGGAACGAACTAGGGAAAACTCAACCGAAGACACCTACGTGAGTCTTTCGACTCAAGTTTGTTATATCTGACACTCTGCCATTTCAGCAATGACAAGAGAGGCACACTTGATATACAAAAAAAACTGTTCGAATAGAACCTGGTCTTCACACATTCAAAACTTGTCTCACAATTCGCCAGTCGCACAATGCGAATGCATTCCGTTGCAGTGCCGGTGCTAGAAAACAAGTTAAAAGGAACAGTTGAGGCGTCCCATGAGCAAAATTGGACAAAAACAAGAATCAGGTGGCGACAAGCTACAAATTTGCTGAATTTCAGCTCTCCCGAATGATATTTGTGAGCGCCGGACGCGTTTACATTTTTTTATTTTTTATTTTCCTTCTTTTTTGATATTCTCAGAACCTCCTTTTTTTTCACATTCCTTTCAATCGCCACCTGACCATAACACTCTCTCTAAAAAGCTTTTTAAGTAAAACTTTGTAGACTTATTTTTAAGTAGTTTGCCGTGTAATGAAACTCCAAAAATAAAATCGTAAGACAACTTTTAATATGGCTCCATTTTATAGCAAGGCGTACCTATGAGACGAACATGCTCTTTTTGTTTGTGTTTGATTTCATTATTTCATTCAAATCATTTTTGAGATCTCATTCGTTTTAGTTCACTTCCCAGAACAATGTCTAGCCTATGTGACTGCCAAAAGCTGTTTTGTTAAGGTGAGCTAAATTTAAGTTATTAGTGCTGGCGTGAGACCCACATTTGTGAACAATTTATTTTAAATTTAAAAAATCAGTATTAATCTTTTTATGCGTACGGCTTAGAAAAATGCGCTCTAAAGAACGACTAATAGCTATGCATTCTTACTCTTCTAAAAAATAATCTCTTTTCCGAACTTGGCGTCACTCCTTTTAAAGACCTTATTAAATGGTGAAAGAATATGACAAGCTGTTTATAAGAAGGTCACCTGAGGTTACCTTGTTTAGCCACTTTATCTCACTCTGCTCTAGACGTCTTGAACGTGTCGCGTTTCTTATGTTATACTATTTGTTTAGTAATTACTATCATGCGAATATGTGTAGCTGTCGTAATTATAGGGTGCCTATAATCACTTATTTTCATTTCGATAAATAAATAAAGGTCACTTGAGCAGCAGCTCCTTTAAGCAGACGTTTTATGACACTACCATGAACGTCGACAGCAGACGTCAAAATAAAAGGAGGGCAGGTAATCCTCACATTCGCGTACGAATGGTGTTCTTATGTTCGAGAAACTACGGAAAGTTCTACAAACATTCTAGGTGCCGGTTCCCACTTTATTTCTTGTTCATATCAATAACGAATGGATGACAAAAAAAAAGGTGGGAGCACGCTTGGACCACTCACATCACGCACGCGAAGCGACATCTACAAGTTAGAACATTTTATTTTCTCTGCCCCTCTTTGAAAACTCACTTCCAAACGCAATACCCTCGACCACATTCATTTTAACGAGCCCGGCGTCCAAGGAAGGTCCCAGGGACGACCGACGTACGTGCCGACGCACTTCAAAAAACTTTCCCACCTTATCGACATAGAACCAACCGACTGCATTTTTTTTCTTTTCCAAACACAAGAATACAAATGCACGGAACAGCGGATTCCACAACGTTGACAGTTCCCCACCGCCACAGCGGCGACCCAAGTTGTACCCGCACCAAAGACGACCCATTTCCCGTTTAAATCACTCAACCTAGTTTCTGTCTTTTTATTACGACTATTTTTTTTTCACCGGCGTGTCGAGTTTCCGTTGCAACAGTTCATGCGGACCTGTCACCGCTCCTGCCTCTGCCCATATATCACCTGCTTCGCGGACTGGTAGACGAGTTCTCACTTTCATTTTTTGGTTTGTTTCGCAACCAGAATTCGGGTTCACGTTCTCTCTCTCTCTCTTTGTCAATTTATCTCATTCTACTCTCCCCCTCCCCTTGTGTTTTGCATAGCTAACAGATGCATCACATTTAGGCGCTCGCGCACGGAAGCGGGGAGTCGTACGCACCGCACAAAACCACAGCAGCGCTGCTCACCTGAAAGATGTCCCGGCTCTAGGAAAATTTTACGATTACACTCTTTCCTCTCTCACGTGGTACTGCCTCCTCCTCCTCATACCTGTCGCCGACGAAAAGGTTTTCTTGCTGGACCACGTGGAACACCGAGAAAAAAGTATAGGATATTCAACAATTTTACAAAGGCTGTCGTCGTTCCAGCCAGGAAAGACGCGTCGGCATGCCGAGCAGACCGACCAAAATTTGCATAAATGCCCGAAAAAGAAAAGAAAAAAAGTTGGTCCCAGAGAAATTTCCAAGCCCCGGTCGACTCTTCGGTTCTCCCCAACCAACGCTTCGCGATAACACCTGTGTCGCTTCTTTCGAATTCTTTTGTTCTGCACGCTCGGAACCTTTCCTCGGGACGAAGCCCTATCTACATGCCTGCTTCCATCTGCAACAGAAGCGTGCTTTCGTGAATCACAATTTTTCTGTTTACGAGGCATTGTTTTCGTTTAGTTACCGAAGTTACAGCGCTAAGTTTAGCGTCCGAGGAATTCCAGGAATGCTCGATATTTGCATCGTACACTTTGGAAAGGCATCCTGGAAGGACGCCAACGAGACCAACTCTCGCATTTGATAGCGACAATGTGTGCTGTCACGTCGCGACGGGAAAACAAAGAACTATCAAAAAAGAAAAGCGACCAGAAAAAGAAAACGAAAGGAGGACATTGTACGCTTTATTGACAAAAACAAGAAGAAGCGGGGTCACAATGCACATTTCGCGGAAGCTACAACACGTTGCAATCGTTTGCTGCATCATATCAAAGAGCCATGCACGTAACGACATGCTGTTTGCATTAATATTACAGCATTCCAGAAGACGCCAGCGGCAACTTCGTCTATGCAGCGTGTTTCGAATGTTACTCGCGTACCACGCTGGATAGTTGCATTCAAACGTTCGTAAAGATGCAACGTGCGGAGAATGCGACGCGAAGTTTCTGCTTCCAGGTTAAGACACATTGAGAGAAGAACCATTTCAAACGGCGACCAAAGGGTAATTGAGAAGGAAAACACAAGCGCGAAAGAAACAGGGATGAGACGAGTACACAGGACTGGCGCTTTTCCTGTGCACTCTTATCGTCCTTGTTTCCTTTGCGCCTCTGTTTTTCTTCTCAGATATGAACAAACTCGCCCAATAAAATGTTCTACAAAGGTTAATGCATACCTTAGGCGTCAAGAGAAACGAAGGAACACCATTGGCTAGGCGTGTCAGAGATGTGAAAAGTAATAATCTGGCGAAATGAGGCGATGAAAAGAGAGAGAAGTTTCCTTTTGCCTTCACAGAAATATTTAGTGACTATTAGCAATTCGAACCACTACCTGTGATGATGTAATGCAGCCGGTGTGAACGTAACCACGAGACCTTCCCTCAAGTCAGGATGCTTCTGATGACTCCGTACAACCACAACATCACTAGAAAATTATAGGCCTAAATAAGCGCACAGGCTGTTCACTAACCGTTTTTTTTTCTCCTATTTGCTAAATATCGAGACATATTTTGCTACGTCCAAGTAAACGGTCACCGGACTGAAGACGACAACGCGTCTCTGTCGCTGCGTGCTTCTATAACATCTTTGGTGGAGGTCTAACTTACGTACCGAGAATTTTGGAATAAAATCGACGGTGGAGCGTCAGAATCTGCGCAGTCTAGCTTTTCGGCGAACGAAGTCAATGCATTGCAGGGCACTCGAGGAGGTTGGTCATCGGCGTACGATAGCCTCGTGCAGTAGTTTCTCCGCGTACATGACTTCCGCCGTAACAATATAAATACTTCAATTCAGCACCGACTAAGTTTTACGTTCCTCCTTAATATAAGGCGCAGTTGGAGAAAAGAGAGAACAAGGATGGCCACAATGCGACTACCGCTAAGCTTATTTCCCGCACTCTTCCCGCCAAGCTGTGTAGGTGCTGAGGTTATTAAACCGCAAGCGGAGGCGTGACCACCGCAAGTAGAACACCGTTATGACACCCCCTCGTCCAACCAACCCACCCACTCCCCCCTCCCATCCCCACACGAAGACAGAGAATAATATATTAAAATTATAACTCTGGGCCTTTTCGGGCAACCGGGCAAGAGGAAGGGAGCTACTACGTGCGCCTCCGTATAAAAAGGCTTCACCGGCGGACCTCAATACCCTCCGCACAATGCAGCCGTACCTTACGGAGCTCACACATAAAAGGGACGGGACGAACAAAGCATGCAGGTCGGACCTCCTGCAGCGGCGCGAGCCCGACTCTGTAAATGAAGCGCTCAAAATTACGCGGCTCCGGCCGCAGCAGCGCGACGACTACTGCGCGGTCAGCTTCTCCGCACACACAGGACGCCTTGCGGGGAGCCGTGCTATTCGCTCGGGAAAGGAGACGAAGCCGACCGCGTAGTTCCTTACCACGTGTGGTCCGCATGCGTAATCTCGCTCTTTCGGAGGGGAGAGAGAGACTAAAGTGAGCTGAGTGAATATGAGGCAGCTACTGCGGTTCGGCGGCCGTAGCATTCACTCCGCGGAAGCAGATGCTTCGGAAGAAGCGGTCAAGAACGTCAAGTGAGAACTTTGACGAGTCAAGGCTGTGAGGATTTTCTCTGAAAGCGAAGAGTGGCAGTTCCCACCAGTTACGCTACAAAGAGAAGACACCAATATTTTTCAACGATCACAGACAGCGCGAACGTCACCTCGGGATGGACTGGTTTGTTGTGCTCGGCTTGACTCGTCATGGTGCTGTCTCGATTTTTTTTTCGGCGGAAAAAGATGATATATAAGCGGAGAATACCACAAGTGAAAACGGGATTTGCCTAAGCGGGGGAAGCAATTATGTCGTGGGCAATGTCGAGGACTTAGTAATATCTTTGACGGGGTAGGATCTCTGCGGGCACACTAAACTGACAAAGAATCTTACTTGGCAGTGTTGCAACGTCAACGGAATTTTTGCATTAGCCTACTAAACAAGATTTTGGCATCTGCAAGAGCCGCCGCCAATTTATTTTGTATTTCTTTCGTGGTATTTATTACAGGGCACAAATGACTCTTTCGGGTAACATAAACGGACAAACAAGCTAATGAGACTCTTCCACTTGCACGGCGACGCAGGCAGATGAAGTTCCTATTCATCTTTGAGACATGCTGGTCAAGCAGTGGTCAAACTTTACAAAAAGCACTAAAATGATGAACAGCTTACCAATATAAAATGCCACTCTGTACGAAATTGAACTTGATCATATAAATTCTCGCTGGCCGATCATTTGACTCGGACGAGTTGGTGAGGAAATTGTAGATTCCAGTTTTCCCTCCAGCATTGTTCGTGCCTTTCACGGGCTGTGCAAGAGGCTACGTCAGCTCCTTCTCAATAGACTTCGATAGCCTCGACAAGGTGTTGCGCAATCTGTGCACACCACAGAAAGCTGGTACACGTGACCTATTTCTGATTTTCCGATTGTGAGATATCAAAAGTTACAGAGCTATACTTTGTAGTTTCTATTAGTGGTCCCTTAACATTCGTTACTGCAGATGGACAATTTCAGACATTAAGGCTAATATATTCAACCTGTGTGTCTGACTATAAATGCAAATTAATTCTTTCTTCGCCAGCTAAAGCACGTCACTATAATAGCATAAGTAAATCAGTTGAGTGTCGCAATCAGTTACGTTTGTCTTTCAAACCGAATAAAGCGAATAACAATTTTGTGCGTTTTCTTGGTACATTTCGCATTTCCCTTACGTTATGAAGCACCAGCTGCCGAAAATGTTTTTCGCTGTCGATAGCGCCCAAATGCATTTGATCAAAACAAGTGATTCACACATACTCAAAAGCAAGATTTTGATTTCAGATAAGTTTCAACCGCTTCTAAATGCTAGATGCGTGTGTTAACACAGGTTAAAAAATGAGCACCGGTGGCCTCAACTATTGTAGACCCGAATAACCAAATGAGTTTCGCCAAAATCTGCAATGCTGAGCAAGTTTCACGAAAAAAAGAAAAGAAAAAAAAGTTGTCATCGGCCTAAAGAATAGCTAGAAGTCACGCGTAAAACCGGTACAGGTTCCTGAAAACCAGTATGTGTTAGACTTCTTGCTTGTTTCTACAATGAAGTGAATGACGTCTTTTCTGTCTGTACGTTCTTTTTTTTTGTACTGCGGACTTGCAATTGAATTGAAATTTGCATCATCAACAGCCTGAATCAAAGCTTAGTTATGTAATGTCTTATATTTCGCAAATGTTCTTTCTGGCTTTGTTTTCGCTTTAACGTTTCTTTTTTGTCCTTTGTTACATGACTTAGTTGCTGGGATTAACTTTTGTTGATTGGAATGTCCGGGTCCTCTGGGGCCTATTTCCGCATGGACTCATCACTTATTAAACAACAACAACACAATAACGCAGGCACAAATAAAGAAAGCAATTGCGCCTACTAACCTTCGTCGCACGGTGACTCCAGCGCCCGGCGTCAAATCCGCATGGGTGAAGACAGAGTGGATGCTGCTACGACGGGCCCTGCGGTCGGTTCGGCGGGAAGCACAGGCGCACGAGGGGGGGTGGAGCGAGCCGTCACAACACCAGCACACAACAACAACACTGCCGCACACGCGAAGTTGGACGCAGGTGGACGTTACCGCGTCACCGACGCCGGCGAGCGCAGGCCGCAACAAATCCAGGGAAGCCGAAGAGCGCCCGACGTCGCAGCATCCCTCGTGGAACACCGAGAGCAGGATGACCGGCCGGCGACGGCGACCAACCGCGCGTGCCGGGCCCCCTGAAAGGGAGAGGGCGAGGGATGAGCAAGAGAAAAAGAAAAGGAGGTGAGACCCTGGCTTGAAGGCGAGAAAGGATGCGAGGACGATGCGGGGAGAAAGCGCGGGAGTTGGGGAAGGATGGCGCGGGACGCTGGGGAAATGAGGATTGGGGAGAGAGAGAGAGAGTCGTCCCTGAAACGGCAGAAGGGGAGGACCGAGGTTGAAGAGCAAAGGGTTGCTTCGCTAACGCCTTCTTTCTGCTCCGCGTTTCTTCGCAGTTGGGTCTCTCCCGCCTCCTTCCTTTTCGCTCTCGCCCTCTTTATTTCGCTCTAGTTTCTTCGCGCTTTTCAACGCGAAGTGTGAGGGTCACGTGACGTGAGTCGCGACGCGCGTGTGGGCGCGCTTCAGCGGTGGTGACAAGGCGCCATCTGCCGACGGGGTTGGGAAGACGAGTGATTCGCCGCTGGCCGGCTTATTGCCCGGCTCGCGTGCGCTCTCACAGTTTCAGAAACCGCGTTGCTGTGTCTCGACATAAAGTAGCTGCTTCTATAAATTGCTTAAGAGCCACTATCAGGTTTCCGTGATTGGTTCAATATTTTTTTTTCGCTGCCTCAGCGTTGCGAGCAGTCCCCGCCTAAAGAAAGCGCGGAAAGCTCCCCAGTCGTTCCGTGAGAGGAAAAAATGCTTTTGTGGCCAGAATAGCGGAATGGCGACACAACAAACGACAGGTCTGTGTGGTGCTGTATATTCAGTTACTTTTTATACACAATTTCAGTGCTGGTAGACTTTACAACTCTCTATACAGGGACCTCAACCAAAACTAATGGTAATCACAACCAAAGTACGCAATGAGTCAGACACGCAAGCCATTTCTTTTTGTTACTTTTCGGCTTCCAAATAATTAGAGGGTCTGACATGCTGGGTATTTCTACATGACACGTACAGAATGTAAGTTGCCCACAGCACTCTAAAAATAAATTTCCCTGGAAGAAATGAAGCTGTCTCGGTGTGATCGAAGAATACATTCACGCAAGGCAACATTTCTCCAGGGTTCATCGTGGAAAGATGAACCGGTTTTATTACTGCGCGCACTACTTGTCTCACGAAAATCGTACCATGCATTCCCTGCCTATACCTTGAAAAACGTTTATAGGTGAGTTATAGTTCAGCGGGAAATGCTTATGGGTGGTTTATGATTTCTCTCTGGTCTGCGTCATCTCTACAACTTGGCCATCTGTCAGCGCTTTCCTCCATTCGGAAGCACGCGAATAACGACGGCTCCAGTGGGAGCATATCGAAGTAAGCCACTCGCTGCATTGGCTTGGTGCGCTGTAAAGAATGGCCGCTGCTGCAACGAATGGACGTACGAGACTCTTTGGCTCTGCGGGTGATGATCACGAAGGAATCAATTCGCGTTCCCAATTAGCCGCGATCAGCGATTGCGCTCATAATCAAGCATCAAAGGCGGGTTTGCTATTCTTCTCCTGACGAACCTGAATATAAGAAAGAAGAGAGGAACAAGTAAAAGCCGGGAGCTCAACCAGACGCTGAACTGGTTTGCTAGAGAGAAGTGGTTATTGTTGGGAAGAGGAAAAGTTGCCACTGTGTTCTGCAGCCTTTCAGGGAGCCCGGCTCAGCGCCATCAGGGTGGGGCAGCGTGTGCGGACGGTTTGCTACCCTACGTGGGAGAGGGAGGTGAATGAATTAAAGGAGAACAATTATTGTTACAGCCCTGGAGGGAGAAGTTAGCGCCAACAGGGCGCGGAAGAGTGTGGAAGCGGTTTTCTACCCTATCCGGGGGCAAAGAATTTAGGGAGAAAATAGAGATAAGGGGAGAGAGAGGGGGAAGGGGAAGAGCGAGAGAGAGAGGGAGGCACAAGTATTGCGCGTACGTGGTCAGATAAACACGCCCGCAATCGGTCACTGAGCCCAGTCGATTACAGGAATTGCAACAATGCCCGCATTGCTTTATGAGACATAAGCTCTACACGAGTCCTTATTTCCTATAATAATAATAATAATAATAATAATAATAATAATAATAATAATAATAATAATAATAATAATAATAATAATAATAATAATAATAATAATAATAATAATAATAATAATAATAATAATAATAATACAACTTGCAAGTGTTTTTTTTTTATCAGCGAGCGCCCTGACTTTAGCTGAACTCACTTCCTCACACGATGGTGTTGCATGGTAAATATTGCAACGCATCATCAAGAAGAAGAAAATGTTTAGGTTATTACGACTGGATCAAAGTCTCTTTTTTTCATCAAATCCAGCCATAACTGCAAGACAGCAGATGAAGAAAAGATACGTAATTTTTTCCGATTTAGACAAGTACGTTCTTCAAAGTCCACTTCAAAATTTAGAATTCGAACCGACCTGCTCCTTCCATATGAAGGCGAAGTTTCTTTTTTCTTTTTTTTTCCTAGCGTTTAGTATGATCGCTGTTAAAGTATCATGTATCGAGCGTTTAAAACAAAAGCACAATCGTACACAAAAAAAAATCGGCTGCGTCTTGGACTGCTTCTCGACAGCACGCCGGCCTCGTTAGCGCTGAGCGAAACATAACGAAGCCAAGCCGATCCGCGATCCGTCCGACGCGGGTGGAACCTAATTTGCTTGTTAAACTGTTCCTTCTCATTACCAGGTTCGCTTAACGGCGGCCCAGAATCGGAAGTTTCATTCTTTGTTCCCTCGCGAATTTCGCGACGCACTCGAGAGCTACGCAAGTTCCCGAGCTTCATTACGCAGTACGTCAAGGACCTCAAATCTCGCGGGCGCCGCTTGGAATCATCGTCGCGTTGAGACCATTTCGCCCTCCAGGCAATCTTACCAATCACGTTCAGCGAGTCTCGGCACTCTGAGATTGAGAAAAAAAATGGGACGCCATAAGCTATTTACTTTCCGACAATATTTTTTCCCCCTCTCGTCGTGGTTTATTGTTCGAGCCATCCGCTAGTGCCTGCACTGTTTTAATACCTAACAAATCTCCCAAATTCCTGCTTCCCACAATGAAGATAGCTTTTGAGCTGGCAGCCATAGTACTGTGCGCTCACCAAGAAGCTTTAGTAGAGATTTCAACGAACACATATTCCGCATGGTTAAGGTGGCGAGAACAGCAATTTATTCGGACAGGAAAATCTACAACGAGGTAACGCTGCGATGAATAGGAGTCTTATGCGGTTGTATAGTTCTTTTCTTAGTAAACACGAGTGGTTCGGTTTGAAATCGTAACAAAGGCGAGCAAGAAGACAGAGAGAGAGACGGGCTGGGAAAGGCAAAGATGTTAACCGGAAGAGATTCCGGTTTGCTACCCTGCAGTGGGGGAAGGGTAAGGGGAAATGAAAGATGGAAAGAATAACGGACAGATAAAGCAAATGTGAGCGCCAGTCTGAATTGCTAGATGGCAAGATAGATGCACTGAAAGATAAGCAGGGTAATGTCATCACCAATTTCGATGACATAGTAAAAGCAGTGGAAGAATTCTATACTGACCTATATAGTGCCCAGAGCAGCCAAGCTACTTTCATTCAAAGTAGTGATGAACGGATACAGAGGCTTCTTCTATAACGAGCGATGAAGATATAATGGCCTTGCAAGACATGACCAGGGGGAAATCTGCTGGAGAAGATAGAATAACGGTAGATTTAATCAACGATGGCGGAGATATCGTGCTTGTAAAAGCTTGCGGCACTTTATACGCAGTGCCTCACGACTTCAAGTGTACCAGAGAGCTGGAAGAACGCCAACATTATACTAATCCATAAGAAGGGAGACGTTAAAGAATTGAAGAATTATAGAACCATTAGCTTGCTTTTAGTATTGCATAAGATATTCACCAAAGTAAGTTATAATAGAATCAGGGCAACACTTGACTTCAGTCAACCAAGAGAACAGGCTCGCTTCAGGAAGGGATATTCTACGATGGATCATATCCATGTCATCAATCAGGTAATCTAGAAATCTGCGGAGTACAATCAACCTCTCTATATATGGCTTTCATTGATTATGAAAAGGCATTTGATTCAGTAGAGATATCAGCAGTCATAGAGGCATTGCGTAATCAAGGAGTACAGGATACATATACGTGGTGTCTGTTAGAAAAGTATCCGACCCGTTTTTTTTTTTCTTTTTTTTTTTTTTTTGCGAACTCCTGATGGATATGAAAGCAGCGCGCTTGCATCAGCCGGCCTTGAACCTTCGTGCGCATGCGCGCATTTTCCGTCTGCCGATAGCGTTAGTCGCTGGGACGCAGCGTTTGGGTGAGGTAGTGCGCAGTGCTCTCGTGGGTCTTTTTTTATTATTATTATTATTGCAAGGACAATGACGGAGCGACTGGAGCAGCGCTACTGCATAAAATTTTGCCAGAAACTGGGCGACAGCCAAGTAGAAACCATTCGGAAGATTCAGACGGCTATCGGTGACGATGCTATGAGCAGCACACAAATTAAGGATTGGTACAACCGGTTTAAAGACGGCCGAACATCGGTGGAGAGGGAGCCACGCTCCGGTCAGCCATCAACATGCCGAAATGACCAGGTCATTGCCGAAATGAACGCTGTGGGGATGCGGGACCGTCGTGTGACTGTCCGAGAAATTGCGGAAGAGGTGGGCATCAGCACTTTTTCTTCACATTCTATTATGACCGAAGATTTGGCCATGAAGAGAGTTGCGACGAAATTCGTGCCGAAGCTGCTCAAGGTGGAGCAAAAGCAACTTCGTGTTGAAGTCTCACAGGACATGCTGGATTCCACAAACTGTGACCCCGACTTCATGAACATCATAATTACTGGTGAAGAGTCTTGGGTGTACGGGTACGACCCGGAAACCAAATCCCAGTCGTCACAGTGGAAGCATTCCAGGTCACCAAGACCAAAGAAGGCCCCCCAAGTGCGCAGCAACGTCAAAGTGATGCTGACTGCTTTCTTTGAGTCCCGCGGTGTGGTACACCACGATTACGCACCAGAAGGTCAAACAATCACCAAAGAGTACTACAGGGATGTCCTCCGTCGCCTACATGATACTGTGCGGCGCAAGAGACCGTAGGTGTGGTCAATAGGAAATTGCCGCATCCATCACGACAATGCTCCTGGACATTCCTCGCACTTGATTCAGTCTTTTTTGGCGAAAAACCAGACTCCTGTAGTTCAACAGGCTCCTTACTCTCCTGATATGGCCCCCTGCGACTTCTGGCTGTTCCCCAAAATCAAGAGGCCATTGAAAGGAGCGTGATTTCAGACAAGAGAGGACATTATGGCTGCAACGACAGCTGAGCTAAACTCCATTCCGAAAGAGGCCTTTTCGGAATGCTTCCAACAATGGCAGCACCACTGGGAGAAGTGTGTGGAGTCAAAGGAGACTACGTTGAGGGTGATTAGGTTTCCAACGCTCCAGTTATGCCAGTTTTTTTTTTTTTCTGCGGCCAAAGGTCGGATACTTTTCTAACAGACATCTAAAAAGATTCCACAGTTACCTTGGTTCTCCACAAGAAAAGTAGAAAGTTACCTATTAAGAAAAGGGTCAGGCAAGGAGACACAATCTCTCCAATGCTATTCACTGCATGCTTAGAAGAAATATTCAAGCTCTTAGACTGGGAAGGCTTAGGAGTGAGGATCAACGGTGAATATCTCAGCAACCTTCGATTTGTAGATGACATTGTCCTATTCAGCAACAACGGGAACGAATTATAACAAATGATTCATGACCTTAACCATGAAAGTTGATTGTAAGAGTGGGTTTGAAGATTATTATGCAGAAGACAAAGACAATGTTCAATAGCGTGGCAAGGGAACAAGAATTCAGCATCGCCAATCAGCTTCTACAGTCTGTAACGGCGCACGTTCATCTTGGTCATTTCTCAAAGGGGACCCTGACCATGAGAAGGAAAGTTACAGAAGAATAAAATTGGGTTAGAGTGCATATGACAGGCATTGACAAATCCTGACTGGGAGTTAACCACTGTCGTTGAAAAGAAAAGTGTACAACCATTGCATTCTACCGGTGCTAATATGAGGCAGAAGTTTGGAGGCGAACAAAGAAGCTCGAGGACAAGTTAAGGACCGCATAAAGAGCGATGGAACAAAAAATGTTAGGCCTAACGTTAAGAGACATGAAGAGAGCAATGTGGATCAGAGAGCAACCGGGGATAGCCGATATTCTAGCTGACATCAAGAGGGAAAAATTGAGCTGGGCAGGCCACGTAATGTGTAGGACGGGTAACCGGTGGACCATTAGAGTTACAGAATGTGCACCAAGAGAAAGGAATTGCAGTCGAGGACGCCAGAAAACTAGGTGGGCTGATGAAGTTAAAAAATTCGCAGGCACCAGTTGGAATCAGCTAGCGCAAGAGAGGGGTAACTGGAGATCGCAGGCAGAGGCTATCATCCTGCAGTGTACGTAAATATATGATGATGATGATGATGATGATGATGATGATGATGATGATGATGATGATGATGAAAGCAAACTCACAAAAAATTTTGATTTGATAACCAGGTTTTGGGGACATAGTTCCTGCTGCGAATATTATCCGTATGGTATATAATATCCACGCATCATTTAATTAGTATATACAAATAAACATTAATATATTTAATAAGGTATACACAATGTTATATATTATAAAATTAATAGAGTAATTAGGTAACGGGACGGGCGGACGGATGGATAGAGATGTTTCCCCGACGTGAGGTCTGATGCGTCAAGCGCACCAATTTAAACTCGGGCCTAGAAAGAGACAGGCCACTACTCGACCGGCGCGAACCACAAGTCAATCGCTTAAGTTCACATATGCCGCCAGTGCGCTTTTAGCTCAACGCAAAGTGTGAAAACCGTTCTCAGATGCATCTTATATACGTATTGTTGCCTTTGAATGTCATGTCACAGGTTGTCACATTGCCTGTGGCTGACATTCTTTCTTGTTTTGGCAGGCATCGGTTGCCCATTAGTACATATTTCGGAAACTTGTCGGGCATATGTCACGTGATGAGTCACATGATCCGCGTAGAGAGGAGCAATTGAAGTGTGACGAGTACAGAGGATGGACGGTACAGAGATGGAAACACAACGGTTACTGTGTGGAGAGTTCGCACATCGCACGGAGACATTTGGTGTGCGAAGCGCGCCTACACCCCCATCTACACCCAAAACGGAGTCGCAGGTGGCTTGTCCCGCCGCTCGCATTACTCTTTGTGCACTACAGATCTTCGTAAAGTTGGCAGCGCAGGCAACAGAGCACAGTGCTAAATATCCCCCAACGAACGTTCATAAAAGCTTAGACCTTAAAATACTATATACTTCAAAGGAGTTCCTCGCACGGACAACTTGGCGACAGCAAAACTTAACTTCTAGAAGCTGTCCATTCTTTTCTTATCTACAGGAAAGCGAAGATCATATAACCTGTCATACATTACATTCCAGCGATTCTATCGGTACCTTTCCATGTAAAGCATGTCGTCTTCGCGAATGAAAACCACAGAAGCGCAAAAACAACCACTCGTACTCGGGCGACAGCCGCCAATAAACTAAGTCCTTCTCATCCTTTTTCAATCACGGCAAAGTGTGCCCGGAGAAAATTGCTTGCGAGACACAGAGGAACTCGGGTCTTTTCGCTTCAGTTCTGAGAAACTTTTCCTTGTCCCTTCGGCGATCCTTTCATTCCCTGCCCCGTTTAGGGTCTTGTTCAGGGGAAGCTCTCGAAAGAAACGTTGCCGAATAAAAAGGCAGGGCATCTACAGCCAAGGCAGCAAAGCTCGATCTGCTCCTTTGTTTCGACCCCCCTTCGCTCACGCCTCCATTCGTGTCTAGAAAGAACCGTGCCGACGGTGGCAAACCAGGGCACAGTACGTGGACAGAGTGCCCCACAATGGAGCCAACATGGTCCCTTGTTCATTTGGTGAAACCGCGGTGTCGTTTTTTTTTTTTTTTTTCTGCGGTAGTGTCATTGTTCCTCTTCTTCCCACTGCACTGCGCTTTCCGGAATAGTTCACCGTCCCAATGGTTGTATGCAGACTGCTCTGGCCGCCGGGTCTTGCTCATCTTTCTTTTGGGCTTTGTCTTCTCTCATTTCTTCGGGCGGGCAAGTCTTGAGCATTTGCGTTAACGCTGCGTCTTTCTCTTGCCGTACCTCAGAGAAAACTATACAAGCATGCACCTCAAGAGGCTTTCAAGTACACCTAAAAGTTCGAAATGCTGAGCATACGCTAACAGCACGGCCCGTACCTAGAATGCCAAACTCTAAGTCAGCTATGTGGAAGACCCTTCTCGATCACGTGATCTTGGAACAATGGTATCGCCAATCGCAACTTCAGAATGCCACAAGAGTGCCGCTTCGATTCCTAAAGTCAACCGAATTTAGTGATCGTTTATGACATAGTGCTGAGAATTCTAACGAGTCGACGTAACGGTGGTGCAATTCGATTCCTGGTCTTCTCTCCTCTCAATCTTCCCTTCTCCAGCCTAGCGAACAGAGTCTTGGGTAGAACCCCTTACCTTTAATTTATCCCCAACCCCCTTCTCCATCTCTCTCTCTCTCTCTCTCTCTCTCTCTCTCTCTCTCTCTCTCTCTCGCTCTGTTATGATACACACATACAAAAAAAATTACATGACTCTTCAAGCCATCTGGCACGAACGAGTCGCAATAGAGGGTTGTTACTGACGCGATCAGTTGATATACGGCAACACATGTGGATACCGCGAGGTTTAAAGTGAATTCTGGGGCGTATCATATGGATGCTACGGCGTCTTACGTTTAGAATGAATGACAGAGTGGACACTATTTCGTAACACGCAGGGATGTATGGTTGTTTCGAACGCTGCGAGCATCACTCGGTTATACGTAAAGCAAGGCAGGAATGACAAAGCACATCTCGCCGTTCTTTGAGGACTTTCTACCACACTTCCCGCCACACATGTTGCGTACAAGGACGATGTCGACGCACGTTTGGTGGTGTGTGGAAAATTTTAGTGGAATCCATGAGAAGTATGTGCCCAACCGTGTATCCAAGTCGCCGGTCAACACGACGCGGTTTTGCAGCATGTGAGACGTCGAGTTGCACTTTTAAGAACTCACTGGCGGTCTCTTGTGAATTGGAGGGTGAGCCATAAATGAATTTTATTTTCTTCCAGCTGAATTTCTTTTGTCCTCTGCTGACAATTGCGAAACATTGAAACGGTGGTGAATCCGTTTAACAAAAATCATTGCTTCGAGGGTGAATTTGTTAAAGAAATTGGTGATTATGTAATTAATGTGTACAGTCTGGTCAATACAACCATTTTGAGTAACTTTTTGTTGCACTTTGAGGCGTATGTTCCTTGCAAATGTTCTCGTCTTCTGCGCTGTTTACCTTTACAAGCCAACTTACGGTATTTCAAATGTTTCACTGTATTTTATAGGTGCTAAAATGCTGCATGATGCTTTGAGATATGTAGAGAACTAGTTATGCTTCGATTTCTGTGACCGAACCTGCTGAACAATGTCTCTTTTGTAAGGTGTTTTTTTCTGAGCGCATGCATGCCTATGCTGGTGTGTATTACAGACAAATCTTCACGGCGATATCGCCAAAGCCGTCCTGTATAATTTGCTCCGCCAATAGAAAAAAAAACGCATCAGCATGATACATGTGCCCAATTTAACCGAACCCCATAGAAAACTGGATAACTCCCAACAGTTTGTGGAGCGACGGCAATGAAAAACTTCGCTAAACATCACTGGGTAAATCCTTGACGATGAACTGACGAAGATTAAGCAAAATTCCTTGGTCTGGATGGGTTGGTTCACCTTGATGACAGGGTTCTAACGGCGCGAACGACGAAGACGAGAAGGGACGCATACGACAGACGGACGCTGACGTTTGCGTCTGTTTCTCGCAAGTGTTCCCTTTTGTGTTCGTCCTTAGCTCTGCTAGAACACTGTCAGAGATTAAGGAGTCGGGAATCAGACTTTGAGACCAATAAAGAGCACTTATTTTCTCTTACTTTCTGTTTTCTGTAAATTTTACAGGCACGAAAAGCAGCACGGGAGGAGAAAAAGGTGGGTGGAAAGACGCTCGTCGGTTACTGTCTTTTCCGGCTACATTTTGCACTTATTTCTTATCCTCAGCCGCACCGATCTGACCTGCGTTTCCTGGAGGTACTGAGCATCTTACGGCGAGCCCTCACGTAACGACTCTTCCTTGGACGGCCGTACGGTCCTTCCCTACAGCGTGAGCTCACCCTCGACGCCATCCAAGTGCGTCCACTTAGGTCACGCGACACCGGATCATTAAACGCTATAGTGAAGTGGTCTTACTGCCAGTCGAACACCCAGCCGTCTGGCTACGACTTCCTTCTTTCGTCCATTCGAACGCCGAGCACCATAAAATCTCGACGCCTATACGAAAAGGGCTCGCTCGTGTCGAATGGTTCTTGCATCGCGAAGACAGCGGAGATGCGGGGCCTTCTTAGGCCTTCATTGCCGGGCAGCTAAGAAACGGGCTTGAGATCGATAACATCAACGCGTCTGCTGTGGATAAACGACAACGCATGGAGAGACGAAGGGACTTATGTACCCATGGATCTAATATAACACGAATTCCCAGCACCAGCAATTGCATTGAGAAATTAACGAAAACGCAACATTGTACCTTTCATAGGCTTCTCCCGCCGAAAAATAGGTCCAAATTGGCAAAAACTTCATGAATACGCGACGTCATTCAAACATTAAAAACATTAGGCCCTAATTGTCTCCGATAAGAGGTAATTATTTGCTGTCAGAGAAATAATAACTTTTGGAAGTTTAGCGTATATAATAATACGACGTTATCGTGATTTAGTGCCGTTCAGTGCCCTCTTAGTGACGCAGCTTACCAGCTTACTATAATTTCTTTTTCATCAAATTTACATACGTATATGAGTAAGGGGGCCTCATTCCAGGCCTCCACTTTCAGCGTATGTCACATTGAATGTGACAAACGCTTTACTAGATGTTCTTATTCCTGGAACGGGTCTATAATCCTGCACAGACCACTTCGCCTAATATGTAGCTTTGGCAAGGCCGTTGCTGGCGTGCCCTTCGATCAAGGTATCTATGATTGTATTTACTAAGCTAATAGGCAACAGGCTTGGCCTATAATTACAACATCCAAGTATAGCCGAGCTAGAATATTGTCAATAACGCTTTAAACTGGGCTATGGTTGGCGAAGCTCAATCGCATTGCGCTAGCGTAAGGAAACACAAATACCAAGACGAACACGGGGGAATTTCAATGAATTGGTCAAGCGCGAGAATCTTGTGTTCCCGTAACCACCCTTGCGTCTCGTCTGGGGCATTTTGTGGACGTACCATGCCGTACATATCCCAAACAATCCGGCTCCGTTCTATTAAAGGCCTAAGGTTCCAGTGTAAGCAACCGAACGCTGAAGAATATAAAGATAAAGTAGGGAAGCGAGGGTGGGGAGGTGGGGGGTAGGAGTGTGTGTGTGTGTAGGGGGGGGGGGGGGGGGATGGCACGGTCGAGCCTATATGATGGCCTTCGCAAGACGAGAACTCGGGTACAACGGGGTCGCTTCCACGCGGAGTCGTAGATACAAGCTACGCCGCCGTGCCCTTGACACAAGCTATATGGCCTCTGAGCGAGCGATGATATCGCCGCGATGCAATCGAGGGGGGTCTCTGTTTACAAATCAGCGTCCGGGAGGGCCGCCGAGGCTCCGAGCCCCGAGATCAAAGCACACACGAGGAGCGGCGGGGAGGCAAGGCAGCGTGGCCAAAAGAATATTCGATCGCGTCGCCCTCCACGACGCGGCCCGGAGAGATTGTTTGCTCGCGCCCATGGGCGCGCCAGACCTGTATTTGACGTTCAGAGAAACAACTTGCCCCAAGTGTGAGCGACGCCCGGGAATAGCTTTCTTCGCGTGACTCCGTGTATCATACACAATATAGAGAGCCGGCCCCTCTCCCACCCATTCTGTCCCATACCGTCTTCTTACCCAAGCCCTCTCACTCTGACGGGCTCATTCCTTATAACAGTTTGATTTTTCTTACATGTAACGTTTCATGCGCTATATGCAATGTCTTCTCTTTCGGCGCGAAAGTGTGTATATCATACACGCGCCTTCGAAGCTACTTCCTTTATTTACAGCTGCGAGTATTCCTTTAATTTTATTTCGCGTATACCGTTTTGCTTGTAATATGCCGTTCTTCACTGTCGTTTCATTCACTGTTAGTATTTCTTCGAGCGAGAGAGACAGAGCTCGCCGCCGTCGAGACTCCTTGAAAGCAGGCTGATATTGGGGTCAAAAGCTGCGCCGGGCGTTCATAGATATGTGCAGTACGCTGCGAAAGCTCGAGCCTGTGTCAGCCGACGGCGGGTCGGATGTAACGCGAGCCTCTCCTCGGTCAGTGAGGGCTCACGATTGTCCGGGGATTGTCGTGCTGCAGTCCAATCGCAATAGCCCACTGTGCTTGGTATGACGTCGACCAATCAGGAACCGACGGCATGACCAGATCCAATTTTGTTTTTAACAGCGGGGCTGTTTAAGCTCTCGGTTGCGCCGCGTAGTGCGAACAAAAAGCTGCTCCTGGCGATGACGTCACCGCGCGTTGCCTAGCAACCACCTCGCAGTGCGGCGTGTTCTTCGCCTCCTCTCCGTGCCGTGCACATGTTTCCTTGACATGGGACGTTAACGAGAGGGAAGGAGAGCATGCGCGCGGCACGCGTTATGCTCGGAAGAGAGAAAGAAAAAATGTGAGAAAGAGAGAGAAATTGTAGCAGCACCAACGAGGCAACGCGCAGAGCTACTGCCGACGCCGTCCGCGTTTCCCCGTTCCCCGCGTTCGCGCTGAACCCGCGCGGTGTCCGTGATAGTCCGTGACAGCAGCAGGCGCCTCTGACGGCGACTCGACAGGTTTCGACCAGCCACGCCCCGGCAAGTGTGGAGGCGCAGCTTGGCCGTGACGTCACCGGGAAGGTAAAGCTCGGAGCCGCCGCGATGGCGGCATAACTCTCGTTGACTCTGTGGCGAGTACATGTAGCCTTGACATGGGACGACCAAGGAAGATCCGGACACCCGAAGAATAAGCCGCTCATCTTGAAGCGCATCGCGCGGCCAAGCGAGAATCTGCGCGTCGGCGGCGAGTCGATTCGGAATACCCTGCCTAGCAGCACTTAGCATTTCCTAACAAAACTTAGCCAAGCGTAGTAAAACCTGGAAGAAGCTAGGTCGATCCCCAGCTCCGCTGTTTACTCCAGCCTTGCACTACTGGTGCAAGCTGCTCACATTTTTTGTTTTCAGTGATTTATAGCAGATCTAGGATATACTACCGGCAGAATTAAAACGCGAACAGGCCCACAAATAAAACTTGAAACCACTGCGCGCGCGTGATGAATTCAACTTGAGAGAGAGAAAGACGTTTATTAAATCATAAAAAAAGAAAATTGTACATGTATGAAAATGCAACCCCAGTGGTCTTTCCGGTGTGGTGCCTAGATTTGAAAACACTGCGCGCGCGTGATGAATTCAGAGTGAAATATGCTATTACTAAGCATTGGTTTTTGAATATGCTGTAGATATTTCTGAACAATACATCTGAAGCTAAACCACGTCAATATCACGGACACTGGCGAACGCGTAAACTAAGACTGTTTTAATCGATATTGCTATTTCGCGTTTTAATTTATATTGACTGTACGCACACTGAATACTTGAAAGTATAACCCCAAGACTTGTTACGACTGGTTTCACCGGGTGTGTATCTTCAGTGTGGCTTTAATTTATCCCGCTTACACATTAAGCATGTCAGATGTACGTAATAAGCGTTGTAAGAAAACAAAAAAGTGGGTATAGACGGCGACGACAAGAAATAATGTATGCTAAAACGTCGTGTCTTATTTCCTTGCTCGTGCTAGAAAAGAACTATACCGTACAAATTTTACGGCAAAAGCACGGGTACTTAGTATGGAACAAATTAAACACAGAATATATGAAAGTGAACCTCAACACTAGGTAAGCGCACTGAAATGTAGTTTTGCTGAAGTAGCTCTGAAAAAACGTTCCCCACTAGAACGATATGTGTAAAAGAGATCGCAATTTTTTTAATGTTACTAACGAACAACAAACTTTTTTATCATCATTATTAAAGTTGTTTGCAGGATAGCTTAACATCAGGCGTGATGCCCGCTACTATTTCTCTCTTAGGCAAACAATACAGAGCCAGAAAAAAAGGGCTGGGTCAACGAAACAACTTATTAAAAAAAGACGGAGACGTCACATAACAAAGAGAGGCCGGCTAGAACAAACGAGATACAATGTAATATTACCATTAGAGGTATATAAAAGCCCGAAAAAGGCAACGCAGAGTTCATATTAAGTTCAACTCAGCATTTTGTACGCCCCAGTAAGTAATCATTTTATACAAGGTATACCTAGATAAATGAGCGACGAAAAGAAAAAAAAAGCAATGCAGGAAGATCAAACAGGACTTATTTTATAGCTGAAGCTGAGTTAACTCCGCTTGAGCTATTTTGCATAAATAAAAGCAGCAGGAGCTATAACCTTGCTCTCATTATTTTGAATTTTGTTTTTTAATGAAGAGTTACGTCCATGCCGTATTGTCGTATAGGAAAACACACCTGGCCTTGCATAGGGTAAGTCTGTCGCACCGGTCATGCAACATGCATGCAAATCGGAGGATTTACCGTATTACCGTTATGCGGCTCGTCCGGAACGTAACAGGTCTATATAGGCTATGCCACCTATAGGACATGGTTCCCCACAATAGCATTCCACGCTAGGCTTCCGATTAAACCGAGGCAAGGGCTACCGCCACAACGACTCGCCGCTGCATCCTTTTAACACCCCAGAAGCGCAACAGCCCCGCTGCTCTATGCGACCTGAAGAATTGAAAGGCTAACGCTGTTGATCCTGGAGACCCTTGAAAAGCGCTTCTCTCGAAACCACGCTTAGCCATCTCCGTTTTATTTGTATTTATTTTTATCTTTCTTTTCCAGCTCAACGGGGCAACAGATTCGTCCCGGTGCTTTTTGATGGAGCCAATAAGAATGTCGATACCTTTTTTTTTTTTTCTTGCACCTTCTTTGCATGTCTCCTTCTTTGTCATTCCCGCCCGAAAGATATATCGTTGTTGACACATGCCTGAATATAGAGATCTCCTGCAGCACAAGCTTAAGCCTGACTTACGCAAACACGACCGGGTGCGAGATGTGTGCCTCCGCTGGAAATATAGGCCAGGTAGAGGTAGAAATTGAAAGATGCAGAAACACAATTTGGGCTGATCCAACAGAGGTGCTCCCATTGGCTCGCGAAGCCGCAAGTAAGGTGTTTCGAATCTCCTTTTTTTTTTCCTTTCTTTCTTTCTTTCTTTCTTTCTTTCATTCATTCATTCTTTCTTTCTTTCCTTCTTTTCGAGGGGTGAGTAAATATTATATACGCGAAATAAAGAAACATTTCCGCCGCGAGGCCCTTTGCTGCATTTTCTTTCCTTCGCCAGGGTTGCTTACATTATTTGAGCAAACATCGTCGGCGCGATACGCTGTTCAGTTCGCTATGCAAATAGTGCGTACAGCGCGTCAGAGGTTAAATATTTGTGGTGGGAGTGCGTTGCGCAGGCGTGGCGATTTCGGGTTGCGACTGTACTTGTATTATAAGTCGCTACGCTACAACGTAAAGGGTGCGGGGTTCTGCATTGTGAAGACGGCGTGCTATTCCTTTTAAGAGGGCGCTAAAAAAGTAGAATTCAGTTCATTTCAATTGGTAAATTACACTTGTACATTATAAAAAATGTAGCCATTTTTAAGGGCATAATTAAGTTTAATCACTTTCAGGGAGGGAGGAGGACGCATTCAGGGAGGAGGAGGAGGAGGACGCAGGGAGGGAGGAGGACGCAGGAAAGGAAGAGAAAGGTACCGCACCGTAACTACCTCTCGCGAGAGGGCACCTCAACAGCGCTGCACGGCTAGCTGATTATTTGTCACCGCCCCGTTTCAAAGGGGGTGCCATTAAATCATCATCCTCACGGGGAGGGAGGGGATACAAGGAGATTAACCAGAGAGGAGAGTTTTCGATTCGCTACCGTGCACAAAGCTGGGGCAAATATGTTAGAAGAAAGTACCGAAGGGAAGGAGAGACAAAACTTGCCGCCTCTATTTCACCCGGTGAAAGTGGATGTTTTAGCGAAGCTGTTGCCGACGTCACACAAGCGCCACCACCAGAAGGTCTCGCACCGTCGCGATCAACGTAGCGTCCCCGACCTCGTTCACGCCCTTTTCGTTGGTGCTTCGACGCTGCGGTGCACGTTCACGGCGTCCATACGCTTGCGCGTAACCAGCATTCACGAAGTGAACGTCACTGTAATTTTTCAAGCGAAGCTTGTATTGGTTCACAAGTTTCGGTGGCGTTGTCGTGGTCACGCAAAAAAAAATAAAAAAAAAAGAAAACGCCCGACTGCTCTCACAGTAGAGCAGCTGTACCAGCCGCGCCGGCGCCGGATCACGTGGCGTGCGCGGCCAATCAGAGCCGTTTGGTATGTCGGGAGGAGGGAATGCGAAGGAAAGGGGTTCGCACGCGATCCGCCGGGCGTCCCTCGCCTCTGACCAGTCTCCGCGACCGGTTGGGAACGCCACGCGGCTGGGAAGGCCGAGGAGCAGGCAGCATAGATCCTCATTCTATATAGTAGGCCGTCCGCCTGGCGCAAGTGCATTATATAACTAATTCAATTTCTCAAAGTAAAGTGCGTCACAAAATTTGTAAAGTACGACTTACACACAACCTGCAGACATGATAGCATTGGATTGTAATTCTGATAGCATCGGATTGTAATTCGAAAACATAATTCTGTTACGCGGGAACTCAAAATTACACTAGCTCTGGAGACGATTTTTTTTTTCTTTGTCGACTTGATGTACACGCACGCACGCAGAAAATTTAATTGGTGAACCATATACAGCTTGGCTGTAAAAGCAAACAAACAAAGAACAGAAGGGTCATATGCTATCGAAACAATACTGCTTACTACAGCTAGCTCTTATCTATACAGTTGTTCGCAAGCTGTCCGCTTGACGAATCATCTTTCCTTTTCGAGATGTGGTTACGTCTTGAGTCGCAGTACAAATTGTTATCACCCCGTACTATGCGGCCAACGAAGTCCATGCCAAAACTCAGTTCCCTGAATCCTATACTCGTGTTTCCAACGTACATATTGACGGAAGATAAACAAAATGTGTCCTCCATCTCCTGGAGATTTCGAGTTACCTTCTAAGAAAGTTTTCATCCTCCAGTTCCTTTTTTTAGCAAATATATAACTGAGTTTGTTGCGAGACTTGTGGTGACAGCGCTTCTCCGGGGAGTGATATCCGAGCGTGTCCTGTCACTCGACGGAACGTTTCCACCACGCACGGCTGGCCCGCCTTCAACAACGACACGTGCTTTGCTTCCCACGCTGTCGGCGAAGTTAAGAAGGTCTTTGAAGCAACTGAGACATAGCACGGAAAGCTCTCTTCTCCCTCCGGTTGTAGTGAGCGTATACAGTTTCTGTTGCAAGGCTACCGCGAGAACGTTCAAGAAAAGGGTGAAAAACCCGGATTTCACGCTGTGTTTCACTGAGCCCCTGCATGGTACCGCAATGGATGCTGGTAGAGTGGTAGTGGTTAGCCGACCGAGTGACAACCATAGTAAGCAGCGCCATCTATAAACTCTGAGTTGCGGATTCTTTGTTTAATATTATCTTGGTTCAAGAATGATGTTCGCGCCTGTAGAGGGCGCTGGCTACGCCTGTTATGTCAGAGATGCACGTGAAACGGTCCAGTAGCTTCGAGCAAAGGACAGAGAAAAGAATGACAAATGTTCTAATGTTTACACACATACTGCAGCACAACACAGAACAAAAACCAATCTTCCTGAGCAGAGCGTCAGGCAATAGACCACGAGCAAGAAATGCACAGGATGAGCGCTGCTCTCGGTCAGTCGTCTGTGGCGCTCTTTAAATACAATCAACGTCCTTCAAAAAAGTCGAACAAGTCTGGTACAATGAATTATATTGAACTCTCTTCAACTGTAAATTGCTAATCATAAAACTCAGCCTTCAACCTCGTAAGAACTTCTTGTCGCTGACCGGTGGTTTTTTAGCAACAATTTGCCGGCGCCTGTTCTCATGCAAAGCGCTTTAGCGCTATACGTGCTTCGTGAATATAAGCATGGGGACGGTATTCACAAAACGCATCGATCCTTTAAAACACAACGCTTTCTTTAATGCACTATTGCATGGGTGCAACGTGTTTAAGTACAAGTAATTTTAAACCTATTGAACAGTAAATGTAAGATTATATACGACACAAATTCCTAGTGAAATAGGAGGTCCCAAGCTGAAATTTCGATGTCAGAATTCACTTCAGAAAGTGCGCGTATAACTTCGAAGGACTTACAACTACATATAATACATTTTTTCGCAGCTCTGCAAAGCTCTCAACAGACAAGCAAGTTTTAGCGCGGACAGAGAAGAGTAACACGAGAAGGCAAATAGAATCCGTACACACACACACACACACACACACACACACACACACACACACACACACACACACACACACACACACACACACACACACACACACACACACACACACACACACACACACACACGTAGAGCTACGTGTTCGTACTCTTCCTGCATTTCTTATGCTTCGCGGCATTTTTAGCTCATGCAACTGTAATATTTATCGCAAAACGCTTCGGGCGAAAGCTATGCGCGAAGGCGAGCTCTCTTGTTCTTTTTGTTTTGACAGAGAAGCTGTTTAAGCTATCTGTATAACCATGCTCGTCGACCGAAAAAACATCGCTGAGCCATGAGTAACCTGGGTTGCCTAGCAACAACCTCGTGGAGCGGCGTGTACGTGCTTCGCCTCCTCTCCGTGCCATGCACATGTTACCTTGACCAACACCACCTAGACTTGCGTTGACATGGGATGTTAAGGAGAGGGAAGGAGAGCATGCGCGCGCTACGCCACCTAGACTAGGTGGCGCTGGTGCGCCATAGTTTGGTTTATGCAGCATCGACAACATACACAGGATGTTTTCACCGAAGATTAATTAATATTTAAAAATAGTAATCTTGAAATAAAATGACGGTTCTTTGGGAGACATGTCGTCAGTGGTGGCCACCATGGGGTGACGGGTGATGCGCCCTTTTACATGCTGAACTCACGATCTGATTATGAAGCCTGCCATAGTGTGCGGATTATTTTTAACCGCCTGGAATTCTTTAGCTTGCAACCAATTCACGGCCCACGAGCACTTCTTTTATTTGCATTCCCCTCCCATCGGAATGCTGCCACTGCCGCCGGAAGTGAACCTGCGACCTCGAGCTCAGCAGCGCCACGCCTTACCCGGTGAGCTATATCGCGGCGGGTAACCAAGCACTTAGAAACGCCCCATGTAAAGGACATCTCAGTGTGAACCTCGAGGTTACTGTAGTACGCTACAGCTTTGTGAATTGCTATAGATCGACAAAAGAGCGAGAAGAAGCGTCGCTTTATTGTATTGTTGCAGTTAACTTGATAGTGTTTCAAACATTGCTTGACGCTTTAGAGATAACGAGACCTTCGAGGTTCTGGTGAAGCTTGGCCGGTGACGGCCCCACTGGAATATCGGGCGACATAGGTATAGGCATAAGAAGGGTGGTTCCTCTAGGCATGCTATTCTGCATAGATGATAAGGGTGACGCATACATATATAGTACGCTTATATTGCAGTTTGTGCAGCGCTCAGAGTTGGACGAAGGACCAAGAAGAATACCCGAGATATGTACGGGAAAGTACACGTCCCGGAAAAAGAAACCGTGTACGGGGAATCACGCGGTACATGGTTTCTTGTCCTTCGTCCAACTGTGAGCGCTGCACAAACGGCAACATGAACGCCTACCATCTCGCTCAGTTTTCCATCCTAATATAGTACACATGCCCACAACGTACGCTATCAAACAGGGAAACAGACAACTACTGTGTCTGGTTCAGGCTAGAGTCACTGGAAATTCTAGTTGAAGCCAGGGATCCGGGAAAAAAGACGTCAGACGGGTAAATTTATTGTCACTTTGAGCGAGTGCACTTCGTCGTTAGTGTCATTCACAAGCTGTCAGACGGGAAGGTTTATTTACACTTTCATTCGAACGCGCTCGCCAGCAATTGCGTTTGCCGAACTCGCTTTGTTTTGTCGAAGTGTGTAGCCTCAATAGCAGCGTCTGAAAATTAGATAAAATAATACTCTCCAAAGGGCTGGCACTAATTCTAAACCAACCTTTTTGTTATTTTAAAGTTTATAAGCATCCCCGTTTACGGAAACTGCCGTTCTTTTTCTGCCAGCCAAAGCCGTACCATTCCTTAGGCGCCGCCACTTCGCCACACTTAGCACTTGTAAAGGCTTAGTCGTCGCTCTGGCGCTCATTGTTGGTGACGACTGAACGTGTAAATGTTATTTAGCAAATACTGCCTCAAATAACAAATATAAAGTGCACCGGCTGATCTGCCGATCGACAGTGGCAACAATTCAAAACGACACTTTCCTTTCTCATCTATAGCAGGGTGCCGCCAATGTGACGCTTTGTCGAAGCGCACTAGCTCAAAGTGTCGCCTGTCTCACAGGGGTAAAAGAGTGCCTATGTTGCCTGCAAAGCGCAATCAAGGCTGTCCCAAGGTCCGAGAATATGTTGCAGCTCGAAGGAGCTATCACTCAAACTTGAGGCAGAATTGAACATAGCTACTGTGGCAGCAAAGCGTGTGCATACGTAGAAAACATGATTCTTCAATGCTGTAGGTTGAGCATATTATATACGACGGATCGCGATGCGAACACAGGGAAGGCGTCTGCATGCTTTTGATGCGTTCGCATTCTTTGGTTACCCCACGCACTTTCCGGTGGCTATCTACCTTTGTATGTATGTATGTATGTATGTATGTATGTATGTATGTATGTATGTATGTATGTATGTATGTATGTATGTATGTATGTATGTATGTATGTATGTATGCATATATGTATGTATGTATGTATGCATGCATGCATGTATGTATGTATGTATGCATGCATGCATGCATGCATATATGTATGTATGTATGCATGCATGCATGCATATATGTTTGTATGTATGCATGCATGCATATATGTTTGTATGTATGCATGCATGCATATATGTTTGTATGTATGCATGTATGTATGTTTGTATGTATGCATGCATGCATGCATGTTTGTATGTATGCATGTATGTTTGTATGTATGCATGTATGTTTGTATGTATGCATGTATGTATGTATGTATGTATGTATGTATGTATGCATGCATGCATGCATGCATGTATGTATGTATGCATGCATGCATGCATGCATGCATGCATGTATGTATGTATGCATGCATGCATGCATGCATGTTTGTATGTATGCATGCATGCATTCATGCATGTATGTTTGTATGTATGCATGCATGCATGCATGCATGCATGTATGTATGTATGTATGTATGCATGCATATATGTTTGTATGTATGCATGTATGTATGTATGTATGTATGTATGCATGCATGCATGCATGCATATATGTATGTATGTATGCATGTATGCATATATGTATGTTTGTATGTATGCATGCATGCATGCATGTATGTATGTGTCAATGTATGTATGTATCAATGTATGTATGTATGTATGTATGTATGTATCAATGTATGTATGTATGTATGTATGCATGTATGTATGCATGCATATATGTTTGTATGTATGTATGCATGTATGTATGCATGCATGTATGTATGTATGTATGTATGTATGTATGTATGTATGCATGCATATATGTTTGTATGTATGCATGCATGCATGCATATATGTTTGTATGTATGCATGCATGCATGCATTCATGTTTGTATGTATGCATGCATGCATGTATGTATGTATGTATGTATGTATGTATGTATGTATGTATGTATGTATGTAACCATTTTCCCGCATGCCTTGGTCACTGAGTATGTAGCAATGTTTACGTATGAGCTGCTCTTCAACGAACCTCTTTCACGCCTCCATGGGTCATTGTAGATGCGAGGCTGCGTAGGTGCCACTGTTCATTGGAACATTTTGCTGCCGACTTGGAGCACCGGGTATATGCCACTCGGTCTGTGCTAGTCTTTAATGAACCTCTTTGATGCCAACTTGGTTCACTGGGTGTATGTGCGAGTAGGTGTGGACCTCTCTTCACTGATTGAGCCGTGCTCCCATTAGGCCTGCAGAAGTACATGTCTCTTCGAGGTCTCTCGCGAGTACCGCGTTGCAGTACAACACTCGCGTATGCACCAACACAAAGGCACAGAAACCCGAAAACATGTAAACAAGAGTATGTGCTATTCCGAAAGAACAAGAACAATCATATACAGGCTAGAATTTTATTTTTGTACCTGCGGGAGCGTGCGCATCCTCTCCGGCGTTCGATCGCCGCGACTATACGTACGTGACTCGAACTTCAAAACTGGACTTTGGCCGCCGAGTCCGTCGGAATTTGACGATCAATGAAATCGCTTTCAAAGCATGGGAATGCTTTCTGAAATGAGCATCGTACCTCACTGTCTTTTCTGTTTCATATTTGCAGCATCTTAAGATATCTTCAAGGTGGGAGTGCCAGAAAATTCAGCTGCGGCTGCTGAGGTTCAGCTGAAAAAAGTAGAAGCCGTGCAAGGGAGTAAAACAGCGCGCCACGTTTGAAACTGCGCAGCTTCAAACCGCTTGCGTCGACACGCCTCCGTGAAGGAGGATGATTTTTTTTTTCTTTTTTGCTCGAATACGACAGCGACGGTTGTGCGATCAATTATTGCGCATGCCAATAATAGGAGGGAGACTTGCTTAAATTGCAGAGTGACGTAAGACCACACACGAGAGGAAAGTAGCTTGCAGTCGGTTCCGTACACGCAAATATAATTCTGCGAATCGCCCTCGTATTCGCGGGAAAAGAATGGGCGTGAGGGGACGTTTGAAGTTGCAACGAAGCTGTGTATTTCTTTTCCTGTTTTTTTATTATTATTTTTTATCTATGACCACGACCACTCTTCCGATGAACGCATAATGAGGCGCAGCAAAGCTTGATTACATGCTGTAGTATTCCACATTACATTGCTTGTTTGGCATTATGTCAAGTAGGAACAGACGCGGCCTTTCAGAACTCTCACATCAATGCAGATTCAACACACACACGCAAGCGCACGCACGCACACACACACACACACACACACACACACACACACACACACACACACACACACACACACACACACACACACACATTGCTTTTTTTTTTCGTCTGATATGGTGTAGAGTTCTGAAATCTGCCCAAGTCTGCATTGTTGTCCGATACAGTGCCAAACTGGTCCACTTTCTAGCTCGACATACGGTCGAGCGTGTCTCATTCAGACGTGTCTTCGTCTCCTCTGTCGTCCTGCGAGCCCTTCTGCGCTATACCTGAAGTTATGCAAGACCAACTACACCACCACTCTGTTCTTTTGACCAACGCAACATGGAATACACACAAATGAAGCATATGGGCGGAACCGACCTTGTACCCTGCAGGAGTGGATGGACCCGCCATCGCACCTCGGGCCCAAGGACTCATTCCAGCTTTGGCGTGCTTTTCTGGACTTTTTCGGGGGAAAGAAAGGGCCTGACCCAACACCACCTAGATAACACAAGCCTACGCACTCCGATCTATGACGTCATGCTACCTGGCCCGAAATTTCTATTGTCAAGACTGGCGTGACGAAAGCGGTGATGTCAAAATCACTGTTGCTTACGCGGGAGCATCCCCATTAGATTCTATGGCAGTCGGGCCAGGTACGAGTCATGTTAGAAAAGTATCCGACCTTTGGCCGAAGAAAAAAAAACTGGCATAACTGGAGCGTTGGAAACCTAATCACCCTCAAAGTAGTCTCCTTGGGACTCCACACACTTCTCTCAGCGGTGATGCCATTGTTGGAAGCATTCTTCCAACAATGGCATCACAGGCCTTCCGAGAAGGCCTCTTTAAGAATGGAGTTTAGCTGAGCTGTCGTTGCAGCCATTATGTCTTGTCTGAAATCGCGCTCCTTTCAATGGCCTCTTGATTTTGGGAAACAGCCAGAAGTCGCAGGGGGCCATATCAGGAGAGTAAGGAGCCTGTTGAACTACAGGAGTCTGGTTTTTCGCCAAAAAAGTCTGAATCAAGTGCGAGGAATGTGCAGGAGAATTGTCGTGATGGATGCGCCAATTTCCTGTTGACCACAACTCCGGTCTCTTGCGCCGCACAGCATCACATAGGCGACGGAGGACATCCCTGTAGTACTCTTTGGTGATTGTTTGACCCTGTGGTGTGTACTCGTGGTGTACCATACCGCAGGAGTCAAAGAAAGCTGTCAGCATCACTTTGACATTGCTGCGCACTTGGCGGGCCTTCTTGGGTCTTGGTGACATGGAATGCTTTCACTGTGACGACTGACATTTGGTTTCCGGGTCGTACACGTGCACCCAAAACTCGTCACCAGTGATTATGGTGTTCATGAAGTCGGGATCACTGTTTGTGGAATCCAGCATGTCCTGTGAGACCTAAACACGAAGTTGCTTTTGCTCCACCTTGAGCAACTTCGGCACGAATTTCGCCGCAACGCTCTTCATAGCCAAATCTTCGGTCATAATGCAATGTGCAGAAAAAGTGCTGATGCCCACCTCTTCCGCAATTTCTCGGATAGTCACACGACGGTCCCGCATCACCACAGCGTTAACTTCGGCAATGACCTGGTCATTTCGGCAGTTTTGATGGCCGACCGGAGCATGGCTCGCTCTCCACCGATGTGCGGCCGTCTTTAAACCGGTTGTACCACTCCTTCATCTTTGTGCTGCTCATAGCATCGTCACCGAAAGCCGTCTGAATCTTCCGAGTGGTTTCCACTTGGCTCTCGCCCAGTTTTCTGGCAAAATTTGATGCAGTAGCGCTGCTCCAGTCGCTCCGTCATTTTCCTTGCAATAAAAAAAACCGACGAGAGCACTGTGCACTACCTCACTCAAACGCTGCGTTCCAGCTACTGACGCTGTCGGCAAGCAGTACAAAATTCGCGCATGCGCACGAAGGTTCAAGTTCGGCGGGTGCAAGTGCGCTTGTTTCATATCCATCAGGTGTTCGCAAAAAAAATAAAATAATAAGGTCGGATACTTTTCTAACAGACCTCGTATCATGACGTCGTGATCGGAGTGCGTAGGCATTGTGCTGTCTAGGTGGTGTTGCCTGATCGCCTCATTGCAGAGTCGTCCTCGGGATCACTCCCCTCGAGGAAGAAGACAACCCCGGTCCCCCTACACCGCCCCCATAGAGCACCTCTTTTCTGCCGCATGGTTTGACCTATTAACTGCAGAAATAAAGACGTTAAAAAAAAATACGAGTAAAACTAGAGTGGAGGCCACAGCTGGTGTGACGTCAGCCACGCAAGAGCGCGTTCATTTGAATGCACGTGTGTGTTCACATCCTGTTCCTCTGCGTTCAGCCCGTATCGCACAACGTGCGATTTCCCTTGGAATTTCACGCGTGCAACGTCACGCGCGTAGCAAATGCACGTACGCGTGCATGTGATTTTTCGATCTTAGGCGGCGCTGCAGTTCCCTATGAAACCGATGGTATACAGCGTCAGCCGGAAATCAGTAATAACAGCGCCTTGCCAGACGACCACGAAAGTTTACGGGACAAGGGTTCACCGACAAATGTAAATTTCTGCTTTGTTAACGCATCACAGGAATCACTGCGCAGGTCGTCAAAACTACAGATTAAAACTATGAATTCGAAGCTGTGAGCTCAGGCTTTGCACAAGTTAAACTTTTCGCAAGTCCCGTGCCCCGTAAACTTTTGTGGCCGACTCTATGGTCAAGGTGTATCTCCATGCTCACATTTTGTGTAGACAAAATATTGTGGTAGAGCATTAAAAATCTTGATAAAATAAACACTTTCTCGTTTGTTTTACTTTCTTTGCGTCGAACAGGAATGAATACACATACGTGAACAATAAGTAAGTTGTCCACTTTGCGCACGCAAATGTAAAACTGGCAGCCACCAGGACTGCTGCACGTGAAATGGGAATACGAAGATCGCGTGTTCGGCTACCGCAGCTCAGAAAAATGCAGTACAACATCACTCAAGGTGAAACTGGTCATTAAACTGCTATCTGCACAAATTTGGGCACATTCTCGCGCGTAGCCCCGAGGCACCGTGGCGTCCAAGGTCAAGCGCTGTACTCTGCCCAATCTCTGAATATTTGGTGCCGCCGGTTATAGGTGCATAGGTGACTTCCGTATCTTGGGAGCTTTTAACGCCGCAAGTAACAAATCTCTGCCCAAACAGACTACCAGTTTCTCAAACTCACTGTGTTCCATGTTGGGAGGCCTACATAACCTCGATTGCACAACTATATATATGCTTTATATGTATGCGGGCGGCGTTGTCATCGTCCAAACAACAAATTTAGACCCACACCCTTCACCTCGAAAGCAATGAGCTATGGTATACCGTGTCAAAAGCCGTATATGCTCTCTCCCGAACATAAGACATAACGATGCCATCGGGTGTTCCAAATACTTTGTACCGAGCCAAATCAGTGTGTACTACGAGACGTCGCACTGCATCAATCATAAAACCTTAAGAGCATGCCGGCATCATTTACGTCTCGACCTAGCTGACAACCATCGCAGCGTGCGCACTTCCCTTTTACAGATGACATCATTCATCTTTCTCCGCAAAGCTCGCCGGAGAGCTTCCAAGGAGACGTCTATTTCGGCGCTTTTTACCACCGCGCGTGCGCGCGCCTTCGAATAAATCCCCCAATCTCACTTCATCGCTTCATCTCACAAGCGCGCCGCTCGCTCATCAATCACGAGCTGTCGCCACCACTTCCAGGCGCCTGGACTGCGCGTACGCAGAGAAATGCCGCACGCGCACACACGACGACGTGCCGACGCCATAGAACAACGGCGAGTTGAACGGAGATTGCGAATGCCGAATGAGAGAAGGGGACAGGGAGAGAGAAAAGCGGCTTACCGCGGGGCGCCGTTGTCATCTATCCTGGCTAAAGCCGCGGAGAAGAGAAGGGGGTACCACTTTTACTCGAATCTAGGTCGGACTCAATTCTAGGCCGAAGATCCCGAAATTCAGAAGGATATAAAACGAACAAAAAATAATTCCTTGAATCTAAGCTGATAGAACAAATGGCACTTAACTGCCAAAAGAAAAGAAGCAATTAATTATATTACGGTTTTCGAAGCTGGCTGCAAACGTTTACAACGTTGGTTCATCGTCGCTCTCATTGACCTGTCAACATTGTCGACATGTACCTGGCGGTTGCAGCCAAAGCGCACCCTCGAATCTAATACCGAACGCCGACTTCTCGTGCATTATAGGCGGACTCCACCCACCTTATGCAGGTATCGCGGTTCCTCTGACGAAGAATATGGGTCGATCCCGAAGGCAGTGCAATCTAACACAGCAGTCACGAGCGAAGGAGGTGAGAAGCTGTCACGTGACGCGCACGCCAGATATTTCAAAGGGCGGCTTTGTCACGTTAGAAGCGTGAATTGAATTGAATTCTGGAGTTTTTAAAGTCAATCGAACGTCTTTCCAAAACACGACGGTACGCAAGGCATCATGTTGGGGTTATGCATGGACACAGCATCATCGGGAAGCGAAGCCTCTAACTACATAGAGTAAGCAAAACAAGCAGTGACCACGTATTATTTACTAGAACATTGAGGCGGAACAACAAACAAGGAGGAGAAACGGTGCTACAAAACAAGCGTTTGAAGCGAATGTAGGAAATAGCCCAACAGTAGCCAAGCGTCAACAACCAAAACTCCCGCCGACGAGCGACCGACGGAAGCCAACCTCTGTGCTATATGGTCCGATTGGTCCACGCTCTCCGCCTCGGCCTACGACTGCCGGTGGCGGCGGTTCGCTGGGCGGCGATTATCTGGAGAGAGTGGATCGGCGGCGATCAGCCAGTTTTCTCACGTCGGGCGGCGGGCGGCCGTCGCCGAGCGGCCGCCGCCGAAAGTTCGTCGCTTTTTCGCTCCATGGAGGTTAGCCTTGGTGCCAAGTTCTGACCCAGCTTTTTTTTTTTCTGCTTTTTCGTTGAAGTATCGGCCTACACTCGAGTAAATACGGTATCCCGCGGTTCCCACCCGCGTGCGCCCGCCACCGACTCTATCGATTCGCTTCATTCCGAGGAAGCAGCGTAATCCGCCGGGAATCAGCGTGCCCGCAGCACACGTGGCGTGTTTGACGAACCTTGGCGGATTCCACGACGGAGGGAATTAGTCGACGCGTTGCGGCACCTAATGGCCCGGCTGTTGAGCTGTCATCGTGTGTGCTATACGGTTTCGTCCGAGCACTTTACTTCGACGAGGTACGTCTCGTGTGCGGGGCACAGGTGCCACTGCGACGTCATTTGTTTGTTTGTTACATCGTTGCGAGAGTGGATCCAGCCTGTATCCGCGTGCATCTGGACTGATCCCCCCATCTTAGAGCCCTTATCTAGACCCGGGATGCTCGAGACCAGGGAAAGGTATTCCGGATGTTCGAAGGTACATGGGACGCGGATTACGCGTGTATGTGCGATGTGCTCATGTAACACACTCCCGCACCCCCTATATATGTACCCGGTTTGCGACGATGCATCTTCTCGAAAACGAAGGCGGATCGATTAGGACAGAGTCACTTTATCGGCGGGCGTCTGCAGGTTGCCTCACTTTCGTAGCAATAGCGGAAGCGTGATGATAGCGTCTCGGGTGCGCGACGAAACGCGATAAGTATTGTAATTACTTAGAGTTGCCGTACGGGGAGCATATAGAGTAACATGTACAATAAGAAACCATATACAGTAACTCTATAATTACTACGCGCGTCCAATATATCTCTTCATCTCTTTCGAAGCAAGGTATACAGGCAGAGTGCTTCGATAGCTTTTCGCTTGGATAACTTTTCTTTTCTGGTCACAAAAATTCTACGTATAGGTTTACTATGACCCCTATAAAGTAACCGTGACGTTGGGCGGCGTCGTTTTGAAGGCACTGGCGATTGACCGGGGGAGGGTAACTTCAGTGTATAGCCGGCCGAGCTGTGTAACGTTTGCTATAGCATGCGTGTTACAAGAGAGAGAAAAAAAATATGTGGCGCATTTAAGTTTTCTAATAATAGTAATAATCATAATAAAATCAAACGTACGCAAAAATAACACGTACGTATCATGAGCACGAAGCCGCATTGTTCTGCGAAAACGAACGAAGAATAGGTGCTGCAGTATAGTTTCGCATGCAAGGTGCGCATAATGCATCACCAAATAAAGTACCAAATAATAAGTAATTGGGAGTCTCCCAGTTTCATCGCGGACTTTTGCTATGCATTTTGTTTCGTTCGCAAGAAATCTATACGGTATCCGTCCGTATTCTCACGTCTCCGCAATATTCTTTACCCTTTACTAAAAGCTTTCGTCATCGTCTGAAGTCGGCGGCGAAAGCCCGGCAGTTAGTCTTTCCCGCGTAACTCCCAAGCCTCGAGCTGTAGCGCCTCCCAGGGGAATTCAAACTCGCGTATTCGCGCTTGCTTCATACGCCGCCATTTCGATTCTCGCCTTCCACGAATCTTCAAACGAGGGCAAGGCTAGCGAGAAAGCTTGCTGTCGCAATGTTGCGTACACAGTTTAATTTCACGCCGACAAACTCGAAGCCAGTACTTGGAAGTTTCAAGTGTTCCAGAGTTTTCTTATCTCTCGGAATTACCCGCCAGGTTAACTCAGTGGCTATGGCGTTATCCAGCTGAGGACGATGTCGGGATTCGGATCCCGGTCCGCGGCAGCCGCATTCCGGTTGCGGCGTTCCGCAAATGTTGGCAACTATTTGGCTCGCGGCTTCCTCGCAAACAATAAATTGTCAAAATGATCACAGTGAAACTCCCGTCCCATATCTTGAACTATAGGGAACAGCGCAAAAGACGAGGACGCAGAAGAGGCACACAGCAACCACACGTAGCGTTGTTCAACCAACTAGTCGACACGTTCACTGTATTAGTGTAAGGGGTGCATATTGAAGAACCTCAGGTGGTCAAAATTAATCCGGAGTTCTCCAATAAAACGTGCCTCGTAATGAAAATTGTGGTTTTGCCACGCAAAACCCGCGAATTCAATAGAAAATGTTCTTGATCGTGGGGTACCCATAGGTGCCAATATATTTTTACAATGCCAGACATGCGCCGAGACAGCGGAATCAACCAATGAGTCTCCCACATCCGATTGCGCAAGCACGCAATGAACGGCTGGCTCATTCTGCATGCGTGGCTTTGTATAGAAGTTAGCCCGCCAGACACCTGAAACACCGAGTGTATGCACAAACCCGAATCCCTTGCGAAACGCACGTCGAGCGAATATGTTTCGCAAGGGAATATGAACTCTCGAGTGCGTGCGTACAACGCGGATGAAAAGGGATCAACCACGCGCACGTAGTCTCAGACAGGCTGGCCGACGTTTCGGACAGGTAGTCTTTATTGTCGCAGGCGGAATTGTCATCCTTGGCGGGTTAGGTTTTACACCAGACGTCCCTCCGCTAACAACGACAAAATCATTTCCGTCCCTTGGCCATACGGCGCAGAAACCAAAAAACAAAAAAAAACGATGCGCATATTTTAACCAGGAATCGCGTTGCGACCTCCTTCCATTTACATGTAACACAAAATTTATACCGATGACTTCAATGCCCGAACAAAGTTCCGCAAGGCATGCGTTTCCAGCAGCGTCCAAAGTTCACATACACTCAGAGGGTATATATATATATACTTCATTTTCATTGTTTATCAAGCCACTCGCCCACACTCGTACGGTGCCCATGGTACAGAATACCGCCATCCGAGCGTGCGCGAAGTTAGTTGCCGGGGAGACTGCAAGGTAGCATCCTCCCTCGAGATGCGCCTGCGGTGCAGGGCAGCTAATTGCTCGGCTCCAAAGTTCCCCAAGAAGCAGATATTTCTTTTCCTATCGTTTTCTCCTCCTCTCTTCTCCCTCAAAGCCCGCCCACGACGGGGTGCCCAATCACCGGCACGTGGTTAGCTCGAGCCTAATTGTCTTCAACGGTTTCGCCCTCTTTCCCGCCAACTCACCCGCCCTCTGGACGCTTGCCGTTCACTTCCTATTCGGCATTGTCCGTTCGTTAGTGCGGTGGCCTGCGTGGGCCTTTGCCTGGGGCGTCAGGCGCCAGTTCTGCCGAAATTCCTCGGAGGTATGAGAGGAGGCCAATGGGGACGTGCGTTGTGCACTGCGTCCCAGAGGGTCCCAGGCGGTAAGTGGGGCAACTGATTAGAATGCAACAACGCTGCGCCCATAACCAGTTTGACCTGTGATATGCTTGGTTGTATTTTCCTTCGGCAACATTATTATTCTCGTTCAAGTTGCTGTCCTGAGCACCTCAGTACACAATCTGGCCTTGCACGGTATAACACGAAAGAGCTACTGCCTCGGCACCTTGTAAGAATGACGTTCTGAACAGCACCGTGTTTGTAAGATCGTGTGAATTGGCGGTGTAATTGCTAGGCTCTTCCACTCAGTGTAGTTGGATGATAAGAAGCTTCTCCCTTTGTATACCTAACCGTCCCCTTTGCGATCAAGTATACTCGCATGTTTGCTGGAATGTGCCCTTGTGATAAACGAGACACCGCGCCTATCCGTGTGGCGTATTTCGTTACTGGCCTTTGCAAACGGTGTGCCGTGGGGACCGGTGATCTTCCGAGGTTGACCCAAGTATATTTGTGGAAATGCTAACTCTTCTGCATGCTCGTCGTACAGCAAAGATATCGGTACTTGGCCTTCAGCTGGAGCTAAGGCGACGTAGTGCGAACCGCCATCTAGAAGCTGATGGTTAGGCATTGTGTCGCTGTTCGTCGGACCGGATCACACTGATGAGGGACAAGTCGTTGTCGAACCACAAACGCTTGCGTTCGATGTCTCGAGTTTGCTCGGCGGGGTGGTTAACAGAATCCGCCCGCCATTGCCACTTGCGATTCTTCAAAATTGCTTCAAAATTAAATCTGTCCGTTACATAAGACAATGAATGACTCATACCCCCTTAAGCAATGGCTCATACCCCCGTAAACGCGGCCTCCCCATTACGACGACAGAAGTGAAATTGTACGTTGGAATGATGAGGGGCAACCGAGCAAGCTATGGAAGAAGATGACGACGATGAACGCAGGAGCAATGGCACGAGCGCGTTCGCGCGTTTGTGCCGAGGCACGCCAACGTGTCTGCTGTGGAAGAAGCCGACGACGCTCGAGCCATTGCTGATGATGATAGAATCTGCATGAGCGAAATTGCGACGGTCCGGTGCCACAATGCTAACTACAGCAAGGTCTGCGGATCCTAGTGCATTTGGTTCAAGTAGGAGGCACGGCTTCTTGATAACTTAAGTAAATACCCTTTTTCTGTTGCGTAATGTCAGAGCATCACTTTACAACGAGAAGACACTGATAAATAACTAACTTGGCTGTGGAACTTCGATATCTCAACAAAACGACAACTTTTTGTCGTCTACATTTCGTGAAGCTCATTCGCACAGGAAAGTAAGTCAAGCCAAGCGGGCGAAATTTCAGAGGGTGTGTATGACGAAAAGTGGTTGTTGAAATGGAGAATATTATCTTGTGACAGTTGTAGCAGCTTATCTTCTCCGAAATTTGAAGCTCACTTCTGTCCAGAGATTTGAAGTGTGGCAGCGCTTGCAGGTTGGACTCTTGTACTCTTCTCTAGTGGCTTCCGGCTTCCTTTGTTAATGCGTGAAAATTCACAAACGTTCGTGCTCTTAGGCTTTATTCGGTGTCCTTCTACGCTGCTCGCGTTTTTTTCTTTATTTTTTATTTTTTTTTTTGTCTGCACTGCAACGAGCATCAACCGGTGCCTTACTAAAGCATCTCCTTTAAATTCACATCAATACAAAAAAAGGCTAGCAACTAGGGGTGTGTGAATAGAATTGTGTGAGACCAAATGAAATAGTGCCTGACTCGCATCGAATATGAATATATATAATGCCAAAAACGAATCCAATCTAATCGAATATCGAACATTTTTCGAATAGTATGCCAATAATGTACATCATTCTCATTATTAATTCAAACTATGCTAATATCCTGGTAGTCGCAAAAATAAAAGCTTCTGTCATTACACTGCACATTATAAGGCATGCTTTACTAAATAGACAAAGGGCGGACTCTTAATTAGGAGAATGTGTGGTCATGCATTATCATATAATGTTTACAAAAGTAAATTGTGATCCTGTTATTACCTGTGTACACAGTCGCTGTCAGACATGAGTATCGCTGCAGCGACGGTCGAATAAAAAAAGAGAGAGAGAGAGACGCATCTTTTCTTTAGGTCTAACGGTCACGGCAGATGGTGCCCCTATTGTATAATGCATGTTGCAATGAAACGTATTGTGCCTGATTTAACCCTTTGAGAGGATAGAGGTGCTGAATATATAGTACCATACAATACCCACTGCGAATTGCTTTGTTTAATGAATAATTTATTACAAGCGATCGTGTTAGATCAGCCGGAGAAATGTGGCCGACTAAACGACGCAGCGTGCTCCCCTGTGGATGGGATGGAAAATATTGCTTTTTTTTTCACTTCAATTTCATTTTGATCGCGTATACAGTCGACGACGCAAAGTATTCGCAAATTATTCGAAAATATTCGTATTTTTTCAAACAGTGACAAATTGATTCGCAGACCTAATTGGATAACGACTGCCTTATTTGAGAACCGAATCGAATATGACAATATTTGATTCGTTATTCGAAAGTTTCGAATATTCGCCAAACCCCTATTACAGCAGCGATAGGAAAAAATAATGCTACAGGAGCACAGCTCATGCATTATGGCCTATATATATATATATATATATATATATATATATATATATATATATATATGCCGTGTCGATAGGTATCCACAGTCAAACACGCGCCAAAATAACGGAAAATAACGCGCGAACAGTTGGCGCGCAATCTAAAACAGGCGCGCGCGTGTGGACATGCCCCTCTGCGATCAGAGTCGTACTTTCTAGGCGCCTTCCGGCTCAGTTTTATTTGCAGCACTGCGTCGCGCCTAGCCGCAGAATAGTGCGTATGTAGCGCTATCACAAGATTTCAGCGCTGGGGCGCTATAACGTAAAATGAATCCAAACTGTTTTGATTCCAAACTCCTGACATCAAATTTACGTAACCACTGACGCAAGCATCGGGCGGTGAGCCGCAGCGTTGTCTGAACAACCCAATCAAACACAATCCTCGTTTATAGGAGGTCACCTTTGTTCGTTTTCAAAACCAATAACGTTGTCTACACTCAGCGGTATTTCTTATCTAATTGGCTGACAAGAGGCGAGGAGCACGCTCTAGTGGAGAGGGTTTCGATGGGTCTGAGCCAGTACAGTGAAAATAGATAACCCCATGAAGAGGGTGGTGCCGGCTTCTCCGATTGGTCCGCTTCGCCTTACTTAGCTTGCGGTGGCTGGTCGAAAATCGCGGCGGCGTGCAACGGAAGGATAATAATGCCGCTAAAACGGATCCTCAGCAAGGAAGAGTTGGCAGAGAGATGTCGTATGCATGCCGAAAGGGCTCGATAACGTTTTACTGCCACGCAAAAAGGTTTATCATGAGCAAATAAATACATGCTCACCGGCAGGTGCGAGTAGCGAGGGCCTGAGCGATCGACGGGCAGCCATCTTCTATTCCTTTCGGAACGGGGCAGTATGTGGCTATTCAGAAAAATTTTCAGTTTTGTTCGGCATATTAATGCATTTCTTTCGCGTACACGTCACTTTGACGTGGTGAGTTTTCGTGGTTTTGTGAGGTCGCGTGAAAGACAAGCGAAGTGGCCGTAGCCAGAAAACATTTGACCAATAGCACAGGGCTAATGAAAAGGCATCGAATCAGGAATAATTATTTTTTGTGCGGTTTAATCATGCGTAATCAGTGTGTACATGTTATATCAGATGGGGAGCTATCGCGGTTTTCGTGACGTCGCGTGACAGACAGGCGAAGTTGGAAGTGGCCCGGAAATGTTTTGACCAATAGTGAAGGCTGATTGCAGAAATTGGAATGAAAACAGTTCGGCATCATTTTACGTTTAGCGCCCCTTCAAACCATATACGATTCACCTGTTCCTGATTCGATAAGTGGGGCGTTGTAATTAGTTGCACGTGCTTAGGTTACGTGGCCTGGGAAACGCGTTCGCCTTTCTTACGCTTGTTACATACTGAGAGCCCTAACTAAAGTTACTTATTAGGCGCACTACCTTCTGGATTGTGTAGGTGGTAAAGTTTACACTACTTAACTTTCTCCGATTGTTGTGTGCATGGAAGAAAAAAAAAGATGTTTCGAGATTTGTCTATTACGTGCATCTTCTTTACAGTGTTTGCATTTGTTCGTCTGTTTTATTTGGTTGCGAGGTGAAGGGGGAGCAAGATGAGCTGCGTTGCCAAGCAGCCTGTTTTCTCTAGGGTACAATTCCCGTTGCCGAGAAGGAATTCCAGTATTTATTACGTATTGTCGCACTTTACGACCTAAAACTTATTGCCTAAGCCTTAATTTTATTGGCTGTTGTCGCACAGCGGGCACGCAAAGGCAACGGATTGTCTGCCGTTGACACAAGTGAATAAAAAAATCGACGCCATGGTGCGTGGTTCACGGCGTCCATAAACTTTCTTGTAACCCGCGTTCACGAAGTGAAACGTCACTAATTTTTACAGCGAAGCTGTCTATGGCTATAGACATAGACAGCTTCGTTGTAAAAATTATTAACTCTTGAAGACTCTTAAAAACAAAAGGTCGTCATATTCACTAACGGAATACTAACACGTTACTTGTCCCAAAAAGCACTACCTTCTTAGTAAGTGCAGGTAGTAAAATGATGGTTAATACTTTTCACTACCTACTGAAGCTAGAAGAAAAAGAAAGCACTGACGTAGTGCTATCTAAATACTACCTCGGTAGTGCCGTTACTAACGCAACTGAAAGATAATTACCAACAGTACAATGGGGCCTATTCGATTGTCATATGAAGTCGATGGTATTGTAACATAAGAAAGTAAAATAATAAATATATCAAAAAAGAGGACCGCGTCCTTCCGCTGTATATTAAGGTATCATTAAGGGTATATGTACGTAATGTTTACCACGGAAATTAAGGCACACTGACTCCGGGTAAGAATGTACTACATATCTCCACAAGCAACGATAAGCAAGAACACACGTACAGAACGACAACGGTGTTACGCGACACTCACTCGGAGAGCAACTTCGAGAGTATTTATAGCCCTAGTTTGAGAGAGCACATGTTGCACTGCTGAGCACCTATGTATTTGGTTAAATAATCAAATCTATGTGCACAAACTTCTAAAGCCTTCTGTCTCCGTATATATATGCTAGGACGTCGCACATAACTGTTAGTTCAACATAATGAACAACACTACAGTTTATCTCAATTTTGCAGAATACTGTCACAATCACAGCATAGTACGCCACGGCCAAACGAGGTAGTAGTGGCTTAGTAGTTACTTGATAAAAACTACTAAGAAGCCTTTCTGCCTAGTAAAGGCAGCATTTACTAGCTTTACTAGACGCTGGCTATTACAGAACTACTAATAAGGTAGTAAAATGCACAGTAATTTAGTAAATGCGTGTATTTACTAGCCATTTACTAACTTTATTTTTAAGAGTGTACAATTCGTGCTTTGCAGTGGGTGCAATTAACCAACAAGTTGCAGTTTAGGCCGAAAGGCGAAACATCAATTGCGAAAGCAAATTTACTAGTAGAGAGCTATACGGAGTAAGGATAGTAGTTATATCGGCTGCATAAACTTGAACACATTCGCTTACTAGCTGAATTAACAAGCATGGTATCAGCACGCACAAGCACACATGAATAGATCACACTTGATGACCGCAAGCAATCACTGTCAAAACGCTGGCGTGAGCAAGCGCGGCTGCAGCAGCGACCGAAGGTTCGTGGGGTCTATCGCTTCATCGAAACTCAGCGGCGAAAGCACATCGCATACAAAGTTAAGAGCCGGGTGGAGATCGCTTTCAACATACGGTGCGCGCGACAGCAATCAGCCGCGCAAATTACAAGTACGCAGTTGCTGTTTTCTCTGTGTGAATAAACGTTTTCTGGGTACTTGCTGTTAGAGTAGAAGCCGCGCCCCTCCCGCTCGCTCTGCCATCCCGCTTTCCTCCTTTCGCGTGGGAGATTGAGTCGTCAGTTCCACTTGCGCCCGGTCGCAAGATACTCATTGGGTGCCGCAGCTAAACGAGGCCTCCCCTCCCTCCCTCCCTCCTTTCGCATGACGGAAGACGTACCGTTTGCTCTCCGCCGTGCGTTCGCTCTCCGTGAAAGCGCGCGTCTCTCGCGCGCTTTCACTCGCGCATACAGCATACGGCGCGCGGCGACGATTTTATCGCCGTCGGGCTTTATATGACACCTCACGGCGACGACGACGGCTACGGCAGAAATTCGCTTGGAGTGTCCATATAATTGCTATCGCAATACAAATTTAATTAGTTAACTGCAGTTAATTAGACGAACGTACATTTTGATTTCTCGTGGGAGTAATGTCCATGGCTTCGAGTAATACAGCTCAAGGGCTGCAATGACACTATCTGCCACAGGCGATTTTTAAAAACTCTGTATGGTCTAAAAGAGAACAGCTCATATATGAGTCACTGTCGAAGGATTTTTGTCTCTGGACTGCTCATACATGTCATATTAGACAGAAGGGCAAGCCTATGATACGGCAAACGTGGTCAACAAGATATTAGAGATATCTCAGACAGCGTTAGTAATTGTGAGGCTGCGATTTCAGGTTATCCTGGTTGGTTTCCAGCTTCCCACCACACTGCACGATATTTTCAGCAACGAGCGTCACAGCGCGGAAGCGGTATTTCGGTCTCGCACACCCGCGCCTTGAGGTCCGAAGCTGAAGGACGTCGGGGACGGTAAGATGAAAATATGTACCATATGTGCGCGGAAGACACGTGGCACTTCCAGATCATCTTTTTTTCTTTTTTTTATTTAAGATAAAGAGAAGAAGAGAGGGAGGAGGAGTTGTCGCTGCAAGCGTAGTTACGGTCAGCGAAGCCACTACCAGTTAGGATGCGTAACCCATTGGACTGGCGATGGGCGAACTCTTTCCTCGAACATAAGCAGAAAGTGCGGACCAGCCGCGCCAGCCGGATATTAAAAGGGGGCAGAGGAGCACGCCACACCCCTCGACTAACTAGCACCAGTCTATTTATGGTCGTTTATGCCTTCTTTCTCGTTACTTCGTTGTAATAACAGTTTCACCCTCCGAAGTACTAAGGGTAAACTGCACGTTGTATGCAAGTAAGAACCAGAGGTACGCGTGCTAAATTAATTATAAGCGCAACTTTCGTAGGCTCCTGTTTACACTGCCGCGTCGAGGGTCATCGACTGACGACGGCGTCGGAGCTTTGTCCTCGTCGTGTGCTTTTCTTCACCACTCTTTCCTTTCCTTTTATTTCTTTATCTTTTCTCTTTATGCACCATTTTGGGCTGTTATAACGGCCACACTGCACAGAATTAACAGTGCCTGGTCGTTCTCGCTGCAGCTGGTAAGTGCGGGACATTGCGTTTACCCGAAGTGCCCCCTTTCTCATCGTTCGTACTTTTCACTACTTCATAACTACTTCACTGCTCGGCCATAATTTCGCAATTCAGAATATGTGCTTTAAAGTGAATAATTAAGATGTTAATTACTGAGCCTTGTATTAATTAGCTACTGGAGTATATGGATTTTGTCATGCATGTCCACCTCATCAAGAAACCCACTAGAACAGGCTCTGTGCGATTCTTTAAAAACATTTTCCACCTACAAAAAAAAAGCAATATATCTAGCAGCAACCAAATGCCACAAAAATGACTCGCTACTGTAAATTCTTGATTGGCTAGACTGTATGGACTCTTTTTCTTCAATCAAACAAGCACGCAGCAACCAGTGCCTTAACGCAAGTAATATATACGCTCGTGTTCCATAGAATCTCCGCCGTAGAGCTAACAGCAGAATAAAAGAAAATAGGTCTACATATACGATGAAAAAATTCTGATCATGAAAAACAGGACGCCTATTTCTCGTATCTCAGCAGTGTATGTTCTTCCATTACTGCAACGCAAGCAGATAGGTAAGGTGAAGGCGTACAACGACTCAATGTATGTCATTAGCTTAAACCATGCTTATAGAAGCGCACGGCGCAAGCTTATTCCGAGCTTTGTTTGTCGGGAAAACTTTTGTAGAGTCTACGTAAGTGTGGGTAGGTAGGTGTTAGAATTTATTCGGTGCCAATCCCTCGCCTGATGCCTGTTGAGCTTGGGGTGAGGTGGAGCTTTGGTTTGTCTTCCCAGTCGTCAGATGTCCAGGGTGCCACTCCACCCCGACACTGTAACACACAACTTATCAGCGCAGGCAGCATCCGGCTGACGCCGTCTGGTCGCTACTTATCGACACACTCAACGACTGGTCGTGGAAGGCGGGACTCTCTGAACGGGTCTTGGGAAGGCAATTGGCGACCCCCGACCAGGCCTGGCGAGCCGCAACAGCCAGTGGGGTCCTAGAAGACCCGCAGTAACCAATCTTTATTTCAATAAAGTTGTCTCATACTCTCTCTCCCGAACTCTCATGTAAAGGTAGGGTAAATGAGAACGCATTGCTCACTTCCTGCAAGATTTTAAAGCAGAATTCAAACCACTACGTTGATACAAGCGCCCGCAATGAACGTATAATAGATGGCTTGCGTTGACGTCGTTGTGGCCGCCATCTTGTCGTACTAGCATGTCGAGAAGTTGCGCAAACAAGAGATGCGACAGCACGACAGCCACGTCTTGCGCTAAGCGAAAAACCGATAACTGTGACAATCTGGTGAGAAACGGTCACAGTCAAATAAGTCGCAATTTCGCCCTAAAGGCGAAGCATAGATTGCGATAGCAGATTAGTAGGCAGCTACACGAAGTAAGGATACTAGTTTTATCAGCCGTATAATCTTATAAACATTCACTTACTAGCTAAACTAACAAGCATGGTGTAACACGCGCACAGTCAAATATATATGAACACACCTCACTCGATGAACGGGGAAACTCGGTGTCAAAACGCTGCAGTGAGGAAGCGTGGCGGCAGCAGTGAGCGAAATGGCCTTCGTACTGCCTCTCGCTTGAACGCGAACTAAGCGGCGAAAACACAGCGCACACGAAGCTATCAGCACTCGGCGCACTTTGTCCCCGTCGCAGATCGCTTTCAAGATCGGGCCAGCACGGCCGCGCGCGGCCGCGCCATACGCAGCAGCAGCCACAGCAGGGCCGGTATTTTGCAGCGATGCCTTTCCGGTAATAATGCCTTTTCGCGCTTATCGCGCTTTGTCAGTGGTCAGAGCGACGGTCCGCTCGCGTTATGAACGGGATCAGCCGGCCGTGAGCGGTGGATGATAATACTAGTATAGAATAAGTCATAAGTTATCGCTACAAAATTCGCGGCCCAGAACGTACCCCCCCCCCCCCCCCCCCCCGGTGCCTTGCGCGCGACGGAAGACGGCGCGCTTCCTCGCCACTTTCCCCCTTGCGCGCGGGAGATTGCGCCGCCATCGTCGGCTCACCCTCGCACGCTTTCACTCGCACATACAGCATACGGCGCGCGGTGACGGTGTTATCACCCTTGGGCTTAATACCGAACGTCACGGCGACGGCGACGGCAGAAATGCGCCCAGAGTGTCCATATAATTGCTATCGCAATAAAAACAAAACAATGGACGTGTGATAATACGGTGCACTGACACCATCCTGGCCGCTATGTTCGGGCACTAACACACCGAAAAGCTCCGTCTGTGACGTCCCCTGAAAATTCTCTATAGACGAATGACTGCAGCGCATGTTGGTAAAGACCTGCCTATGCTCACCTAATGAACACTGTGCTATGCCAAGAGAAGCAGTTCAGGATCCATTATTTTTTCGCTGTCGCAAAACATTCGCTTTTAAGTGCATCCGACAATCACGCCAACGGGGAGAACAATTTGGCTGTAAACGGACCACAGAGGCTGCATGTCAAATGAGACAGAAAGCTAGTTGTATGGTTACGTTAGCGAATGTGTTCGTCACGGCGGGTTTGATTTTTGGCATGCTTAAATTTTAAAACCAAATGTCTATTTCCAGTAAGCCTCAGCAGGTGGCCAGATGGCGTTCCAGCTATTTCAGCTATCTGCAAGATCTCCAGATGCCAGCCGCTTGAGGTATACGACAGAAATCATATGCCATTCTGAACCGCAACAGAAGCGAGCCTGTTTCATGGCTTGTTTTAGAAGTTGATAAACGAGCTAGCTTATCACGGCAACGATCCACGGCCACGTTCGAACGCATACGACATTGCACGCACGCACACGCGCTCACATACACGCACACGCACACCTATATATACAGGGTGTCCCAACTATAATGCACCAAGTTTCCAAATATGCAAATGCCACGTAGCTGGACAGAACCAAGGCAATGTTGTGTGCCGTCGCCTGGAGATACTCAGGTATTTTTTTTTTGCATTCAGCCCACTTGCCTAACTAGTCTTAATTGATTAATAAACTTCTAAAGTCTTATAATTAGATGAAAGGTGTCCATGAGAAAATTCTAGAGCAACATGAAGAATGGCCGATACAGCTTCCTGTTGCTCAATACGTGCTACATAAAAGTGTTTTTTCGAGCGTGAAAGAAGCCCACGAATACACGCAAAACTGCCGCGCGACTGGCCGCTCAATGCACTTTGCGTGTATTCACGGGCTTCTTTCACGCTCGGAAAAACACTTTTATGTAGCACGTATTGAGCAACAGGAAGCTGTACCGGCAGTTTTTCATGTTGCTCTGCAATTTTCCCATGGGCACCTTTCATCTAATTATAAGACTTGAGAAGTTTATTAATCAATTAAGACTAGTTAGGCAAGTGGGCTGAATGCAAAAAAAAAATTACCTGAGTATCTCTAGGAGACGGCACACAACATTGCCTTGGTTCTGTCCAGCTACGTGGCATTTGCATATTTTTAACTCTCGGTGCATGATAGTTGGGACACCCTGTATGTATGCAATATGCAGAACGTGGAAACGCTTTCCTCGATATCAACCCTGGTTAGAGAGCATTGGGAACGCGTAACGTTTCCTGCAAGATATGACTAATCCGTTCTATCCTGGAATTTGCGTGGATACAACTAGCTCAGTCCACGACTCATGTCGAGCAAATATCGCCTCGTTTCTTCATTTACTAATCAGCCTTTATTTCTCCAAGTGAACGAAAATAGAATTTGAAGCACCAGTTTACCACTCTAAACTGGTTTAACTTTGGTATTTATCAACGGCACTTGCTTAACTGAACCTAGCCTTAAGATAAACTGCGAACGCTCTGACAACATACCTACATCAAACCGTGTCTTAGAGTCATGCCATGCCACGACTTACATCCGAGTTGCATGCCATGCCAAAACAGCTGTATCTTGCAAACCGTCTCTTACAGTCGTTAAGTACTCACAGCGCTTAGGCACTGCAGTACTCAGCGATAAAGAGGAGCATCGCTTCAGCAGCAGCGCCCGCTCCGTGCACAGCTTCCCAAGACACCCATTGCGCATACCAGGTCCCCAAGCACAGCCTTAGCAAACGAGCATTAGTGATGAATGATCGATCAGGACAGCGCAGGGTCGACCGGATCGTTTGCCGCCCAGGCAGCCGAGACGACAGAGGCACTCGAAAAGCGATCTTCCTCGACGAACCTGGCATACCCGCGCGCGCTGCTACAGGAAAAATTCCTCCAGTATAGCTTATTACGCGTGACGAGGGAGCCGATTTGTTGCTGTCGTAGAATCTTAAAACAGAAATCCGATACTCGCGTGCCGTGCGTGCAATACTTCTTGTCTTCGTCGATTTGCGCCCACTGCCTATTCTTACTAATCTCGCCTTCGCGTGCTGCAGCCTTTACACTTCACGTCGCGAGCCAAATTAATAACGCAGAGATATATTACCACCAATCCGGACGCAGACACTGCGACGTTTCTTGCCTTCGTTTCCCTGAGGTCGAACTCTCCAACAAGCTTTGACCCCACGGCACCATTCGGTTGGTTGTTCCCGCGTCGTTTTCTGCAGTCATATTGAACTTTATGCGAAGCACTAGGCACGCGTCGTACGGGCTGCACGACGTGTCGCGGATAAATCACTCGGGCTTGTTCCATTCTTTAAGCAGCAGCACCACCGGTCGGCTGTCGAACACATTAAAGGGCCCTAAAGTGAAGGTACGCCCTCTAACTTGTTAAATCATTGCACGTGCGCTAAAGTTCAGCGCTGGGACCTGCGCTCTGGAAACATTCACACGCCGTTATGTATAAAGCTGATAAGAAGGCACTTACTGTGAAGCTTTCTCGCGCAGAGCGGACGCAACGATCCACGATGTTCCTGTGCCACCAGAAGAAAAAAAAAGAAAGCGGTTAGTTTTTAAACGAACCGTGGCGTCCCAGGTGCTACACTTACAATTGTTCTTGTAAAAGTTGTGCTGCGCCTGCACGGTCAATCTGCAGTAACCTCTTGTTTTATTATTGGTGTACTGTAGGATCATCGACTGTAAAGAAATAGAAAACGCACGCGCATGGGACAAACTTCCGACGTGTCTTCGTACGCGATGTCACCTCGCCGGCTCCACCCTTTACCATGCCTAACTTGTAATGACAGTTCACATGAACCGCGCGGAATGTCTTTCAGCCTTCATTAATTACAACGTAATCAGTATGCGTGGCGCGTCATGGAATAGACTTCTGGCATACATTTATTTGGCTGAATCCTACAGCGCTCCGACTTGCATGTCAAAGGTGCGGAGCCTGCTCTAGATCTGAGCCATATACACTGTAAAAATGTTTACACTCCTAAGGGTTTTTGCCTTTACGTCACACGGGTAACACCACAACGGAGCTCTAACTAGACGTGCGATAACAAAAGACGCAGTTGGAAACTACGTAATCATTCCGACAGCCTTGGGTGCACAGAAATGTCCGACAGGAGAATTTCAGAGGGATGGATATGAAACTGTATTTAATGCACTTTTTATGTCGCCTGTCACAGCTGTCACTATCTTTACTTGCAAGAAGAAGTCGGCAAACAAGATACCGTCATTGGTTCCCACCAATAATTTGATCTTACCCCTTAAACGTGAGGGTGTTAGCCACGCGACATCCGAAAACCTTTAAACACCCATAAAGGTGCAAGAATGTTTACATATAAAGCGTGCCCGAGCCGTATTCTCAATTAGCAATTGGAGGCCACGTGACACGTGATTGGTGACACGTGTCTGCGTTACTTGGCTGCGTAAGTATAGGTCTTTACTCGCCCCAACAGCGCTGAAAGAGCGCACCCCCTATGCCGTTGTTCTGGTGTTGTTGCAAGTATACTTAAGAGAACCTTCAGAAGTCTGACTGTTTGATCTAGAAGATTTATTAAAGCTACGGCCATAGTTATGGCAAGGCGCCTACTACTCGCTAAACTCATTCGTTCACTAGAACATCGAATTGAAGCCATAAAGAAGTCCTTGGTAGCGCCAGTTGGAGCGCCATGGTTATTATACTCTATAGGCAGTAGATTTGACCTTGGAGTGCCTTTGAAATTGAGGGCTTGACGCAAACTCGTCGGGGATGATCATTTGAACCTAATTACTATTCAAGCACGTATACCTTCATTTTGTCTTCCATTTCTCGGTAAAAATAAGCTTCGTACAACGCCTTATACGGTTATTAAAGAAAAATTACTGTAATGGACTGCACCAGAAATTTAAGCTGCTTTGAGGACTTCAATACTGAATAGGTGTCGCCCCTAATAGTGTACGTGGCTGTGACTATATATGGAACTACTTGATGGGTCGAAAGAATCTCCGCGCATCCTGCTGTCAGTTATGACCGGATTTTACCGCGTTACAGTACCACTCTTTCGCGCCGGGCAGTGCAAAAATGCACGGGCAAACTTATTTACCAGTTGGTCCGAGCGATCGTTTCACAAACGCCGTTCGTATGACGACCCCTATATAGCATTGTCCTGACATCGCTGACGCGTCGTATTTCCATCTCCCGCCGGCAAGCGAGCGGCGCAGGTGTTGGAGCGGATCCCTCCCTCTCACCCATTAGAAGAGCCCGTGCAGTCGCTGCTCGCTTTACCGGCTGCTTTTAAGCGCATTAAACTTCCCAAAGGTGCCGCCACAGTGTTCGGCAGGCCAACCGACTTGCCCGCGGGCAAGCTGGTGTAACACCACATCGTTGCAGCGCTGAACAGCTGCCAATTCGGACTACGCGGGTGCTATTATTCGCAGCCGCGTACTACAGGCGACCTGCAGGGCAAGGGCAACTGGCGGCGACGGCGTCGGCAGGAAATGTGAGAGGAACAAAATAAAGCTGACATAACGCGCGACCGCGCGTCGGACGCATGTGTCTCTCCTCCTTGTCTCTCAGCTACGCCGCGTTTCCCACAAACATCGAGTACAAGGTTTTCTCGCCTCCTCTCTCTCTCCTCTGCCTTCGTAGTCCTCGCTAGGCCGCGAAGCGTGGCTGCTGCCAGCGATAGCAGCAGCAGCAGCAGCAAGCGCGTGGAGCAACGTATAGAAGGAGCAGGGATTCCACTTCCCATGTTTCGATAAGTGCAGCCTCCTAACCCAGCACGCGCATTCGTCGTCACGTTATGTTTTTTGTTCTGCTCGGGACAGAGTAGAGATAACGCCCTGCGAGTTAAAAGAAGTGCTAGCGTTGCCGAGCGCCTGGGAGTCAAAGAAGAGTAGAAGAGTTCGAATATGGAGTTCGAAGACGTGATCGAAGAGCTCGGAGGCTTCGGCAAGTTCCAGAAGTTTCTTTTGTGGGGCTTCCTGCTGCCTTCGCAGATACTCTTTCCTTTCTTCTCGATGAACCTGATATTTCTGTTGTCCGAGCCCGACCATCAATGCGTGGTGCCGCAACTGGACGCCCTGGGACTGAACGAATCTCGCGCCCAGGAGATTCGCAAACTGCTTGTCAGCGAGGACGAATGTGCGGTGCTGCCGATGCGGGATTTCAACTCGACACGATTGGTGACCGCAGGCGAGTTCGAGGCGACGCCGTGGAACGCGTCGTGGTTCGTGAATGATAGTGCGCCCAGGCAGCCCTGCGAGCTGTTTCGTTACGACGACCTGCACTACGAAGAGACCGTGCCCACCGAGGTAATATTGTGATCATCCCACCCGCGAGATCTTAAAGTTCGTTTCACCGCTAAAGGCCCGATATATCGGTCGTCTTTATCTGTTTGCCATATTTGCTACCAATGCGATTCTGCCTCACTTTTTCACTCGGGCGTGACAATACCTCGAGAAGGCGCCTGTGATTAAGAAAAAATCGTTAGTACTCTTTTTATCTCTTTTACAGCGAACCTGTTAGCCTCTAGTTGGTCGGGAATTTTCTGTCTGTGCTCACCGATAAAGAGACGGCAGCTGGAAAAGGGCTAACAAAGTTAAATTTCCACCTAACAGAATTATGTTTTCTCGTATATTCAAATTACAGTCCGATGCTATCATGTGTGCAGGTTGTGTGTAAGCCGTACTTTACAGATTTTGTGACGAGCACTACTTTGAGAAACTAAATTGGTTCACTAACGCACTTGCGCCAGGCGGAGGGCCTGCTACAGTAAGGATGTATGCTGCACTTCCGCACACATGCGTGCGCGCGTGACGATCGGGTGCACACGATGTATCTGTCCTAGATGCGTGGGCGTTCTGCCCGTTGCAACTGTCGCACAGGGTGTGTTGCGACCATAATCGACATTGGGGCAAGCACTGATCAAAAAATTACAGTGACGTTTCACGTCGTGAACGCGGGATACGCACAAGCCTGTGGACGCCACGAACAGGTCCAGCGATCACAAACGGAAAGGGCGCGAACGCGGTCGCGAACGCTGCATTGATTTTGACGGAGCGACGCCCTGTGGTGGTGATGCTTGTGTAACCTCGGCAACAGCTTCGCTGTAGATCCACTTTCACACAGTGGAACAGAGGTGGTTTTTTTTTCTTTTTTTTTCGTGAAGCTTTATTGGCTCACTTGTGTCGGAGTCGGTGTACGAGGAAATCTATCATCATCAGCATTGGCTCCAGCGTCGTCGTCTTCTTCCGCAGCTGGCTGGTTGGCGCCAAGGAGGTCATTGGTTGGCGCCCCTCGGGTTACGCTCGTGCTCGTGCACGGCACGCGCTCGTGCCCTGCTCCCGCGTTCGTCTTCGTCTTCTTCCACAGCTGGCCCTGTTGCCGCTCATCATTCCAGCGTAGAATTTCACTTTTCTGTGGTCGTAATAGAGAAGCCGCGTTTACGGGGGTACCAGCCATTCATTGTCATACCATGACGGACAGATTTAATTTTGAAGCAATTTAATTTCGAAGAATCGCACGCGGCAATGGCGAGCGAATGCTGCTAACCACGCCGCCGAGCAAACTCGAGACATCGAACGCAAGCGACAACAGTGACGAGTAGAGAATCGTACAACGCAACGGAAGGAAACGTTGCACGAAAGGGAAGGAAAAGTAGAAGGAAAGGGAAGGACAAGCAGCACGAAAGGGAAGTAAAAGTAGTAGGAAAGGTAAGGAAAAGTAGTATAGGTCAGGCACACACACCACAAGCTTCACTTACCCCCATTTCCTCGACAGGGGAAGAGTTGGTGATTTTTTTTTCTTCGCTCTACAATTCCTCTCCTCTGCATGCACATACCTTTAACCGTGCTTTAGTTGCTACATGTCCGAGGTCCTTCCACAGGCTGTACTGTATCACGCGCAAAAATGTAGCACCCAGTCCAGTTTAATCTGCAGTTTCACAAGTACACTTACTACGAACGTAATGCAAAATCCCTTTCGCTTTTGGGCATGTATAGATATTTTAACAGGTTTTAAGCCGGTTCTACTTATTTTTATACAGCTGCTTTCTTTTTAGTTTTAATTATTCCCCAGATATATCCTTATTACATCAAACTGCATCTCGATCTTAGCGTTATCTCAATACCAGTAGTCGTCTCTGTACAGATAAAAGACATATACTTTGTTGTCTATGGTTCACTGAAAGAGAATACATCCGTCTGATCATGGCTGCTTTCTAGGTTGTACAACGCCTGTCACAGGCGGACAGCTGCGGAAGATGACCCTGCGCTCGACGATGTCGTTTTAAAGAGGCTCTTTAAGCGGCGCTATCAATTTTGAGCGTCAGTTCTCAACATAAAGGACTTGCCAGAAACCTATGAAGCGCGCTGAAGTCTTCTGTTGATCAATTTATGACATCGCGATAGAAGTGCAATTTACAAAGCCCCTACGCGAGCTGACACACGGTACTCAACTGAAATCCTTGACACATTTCATGGGAAAAAAATACGATTCTATGTTTATTAAGATGATATTATCGTATGTGTGTTGTTAAAGTAGAATTTCCGAATAAACTCGAACTCGGATATTCGAAGAACAGAGTCCTCTGGTATCGAACCAAATACCGAATATTTTTTTTCTTCTACCACTATAACCTGAAAAAGAAACACAGAAGATATCTGTAGCAATGACATTTACTTATTTTCTTCAAAACACAGAACACTATATATAACAGTTCATTAACTTGTTGACTTCTAAGTAAGCAATAATGCAAAAGGTATCCACAGCAGCTGGTTGGCTTAAACCACGCACATGAAGCGTTATATTATATAACCCTCCAAGTGCTCTCTCTCTCTCTCTCTCTCGCTATATATATATATATATATATATATATATATATATATATATATATATATATATATATATATAAACCACAGCAGGTAGGCTCCCATAATAGCCGTAACACCACATATTCAGTTACAATCGAATATTCAATGTAGCCTATCGAATTTTCATATCACATACTTTTTTCCAGAACATTAATGTTTGATTTCTATCCAAAATTTAAAATATTCTGACATTTTTTGTTTATTTTTAATTCACTTTTTCTGGTAGTGGTCACTCCTTTTAGCCGTCACTATGTGTGACAATAACGTCCCTTTATTGTTTCTATAACTGATCAACTTTTATTGTGCGCGAGCAAGACTACTCTTTACGGAGACAACATGGGACAAACGGGATCAAGCAACTATGTCGCAACGACCAAGAAGTTGCAGTTTCGCCCACAGTGTAAAACAGTGACGCGACGGCTCGCGCGTTCACTGTCCCATTGTTTGTCTCGTGTCGGTTGGAGCAAACATTCGGAGGTGCACGCGAGCAATCTGCTTTCGAGAAAGAAAAGCTTCCTTCACACATTTTCCACATTTTCTTGATTCAGCAATTCCACATTGCCGTTTACTAGTGAACGTTTGTGAAATCTAAGCACTTCGCTAAAAGTGAACCGTAGGGGGCGCAAGCCTCTAGTCAAGCCTTTGAATAGGCTTTTTTGTCTGCTCCCCCAGACATCCCTGTGATGCTCAATTAATTTTGATTTGATTTCATTTGCTTTGATTTGCTTTTCCGGCGCAGTTTTATCGTGTATGATCATTCGCTATAATCATCCACAGAAAATCCTTAAGAAAACCTGTAGAAAGTCTTTGGACATATTTCTGTAAAGTTCACAGATTTCCTGTGACATCCTCTAAACTTGCGTTTTTCGTCGAGTCGACTAATGCTATTCGCATTCTACAAACAGCCCATTTTAGAGTATGTGGCCTAACATATGCCAAAGGAAATAAATTCGTAAATATATTCGTCTTTTGAACAGCGCATAAACGATGTATAGCCGAAAAGGCAGTTCTATTAAAAGACCAGAGTGGTCTACAAAAAGTCTACTAAACAATCTGTATAAGCTGTCTACATGTATTTCTATAAAGTATGTCTATAACTTTGACGTGTACTTTTTGACGCGGAGCTTTGGGGCTGCGAAATGTTGAGCGACCAGATATGCACTTCCATGAAAAATCTCGTTTGGCGCGCTTCTGTTTGTTTGTTTGTTTGTTTTTGTTTGTTTGTTTGCTGTTTGTTTGTTTGTTTGTTTGTTTGTTTGTTTGTATGTTTGTTTGTTTGTTTGTTTGTTTGTTTGTTTGTTTGTTTGTTTGTTTGTTTGTTTGTTTGTTTGTTTGTTTGTTTGTTTGTTTGTTTGTTTGTTTGTTTGTTTGTTTGTTTGTTTGTTTGTTTGCTTGCTTGCTTGCTTGCTTGTTTGTCTTTAGCTATAATTTTGAAGCAGCGCACTCTGCAGCAGTCAAACTTCCCACATTGGCGCAGTTAATAAACAACAATGATTTCATGTAGACTCAAGCAAATGTGCGTTATAGCTTACTTCTTACGCGTTTCAATTTACGCCCACGGTATTATTATACTCTGCCCCCTTCACGCTTGCGAGAGCCTAAGTATCGGGACGGCGCAGACACGTTGCCGCCACGTTGCTGCCAAGTCGCAACGGGCAATTCATTCCGAGCGCCTACGGCACTGGCGCCGATCAAGGTCAGCTGGCACGTCGTTCTCCCGTAACGCTTCTTTCCTTCACTTTGATTATGTTGCTTGCACAAAGAGCGTAGAGGCATTTCAGTCTCCTTATAGATGGCGTTTGCTGAATGCACGTCGTGTAGAACGACTTCATCGCGCTAACGAGAAAGGGAGCTGCTCTTTCTGTTCCTGCTTCCTAGAAGTCCTAACTCGTCTCTGATGTGACGCCAGTGGTTCGTACGCTTGCGTCACCAGGAGGAAGCTAGCTGCGGGCAAAATAAGCGACAAAATGGGGCAGTGGGAGCCATTTTGCATAATTTGTTCTCTCCTGGCTTTTTTTTTTCCTTTGTTTCTTTTTGCACGGTTAAAGTTTTCCTCCAGAAAGTTTACATACTTCATGCAGTGCACGTCTGCTCAGAACTACAGCATCGTGGGGAAAATTGTAAGTCATACATCGAGTGGAAAGTCGTCAAGTGACACCTACAGGAATAGGGGTGAGGTTGTTCAAAGGCTGCATTCTTCTTTTCTTTTGTTTTATTTTTCGCAACAGTGCTTACAGAATAAAAATGTAGGAGGTTGTAGGACGAGAATAACATCATTAAAATCAATCGATAGGCTAAGGTGCCGTCAACTTGGTTGTAGCAATTTGATGCCCAAGTTCGAAGACCCAGGGGTTATAAATTCATTCTATCAATATGAAAAAACAAAACTTAACATTTCTGTACCAACAATTTTTATTTTCTTTTGAAGATAATAACGGCGTAAACGAAACGCTTGCGCTTTCTATCATACTACTCGTAAAAATATCGACATTAAATTGACATTGTACAAACCAAGTGAATGGCACTGCCATTCACTTTGTTTAAAGCAAAGCACTGCCATTTCAGCAAAGAGTTTAAAGCAATTCGTTAGAGCAGTGCAGTAGAGGAAAAAAAGGTGTTATTTTTACGGCGATCACACTGTTCTTTGGGAGAACATCGCAAATAATAAAGGAACAACACTTTCAGTAACTGAAGTTCCTAGGTTAATTTTCAATTACTTCTGAGAAACGTGTATGCAATTGCAGGAATTGAAATCATGGAGTCAGTGCCGAAGGCATGTGCACGTTCACATAGTAGGCCTATCTCAAGCTCGGGCTAAAAGCCACCTGTAAAATAAAGTTTATATTTTCTCTTTCTCTCTCTCTGTTTCATAACTAGCACCTATATTAAAGCAACCACCAGCAAAGTATGGCGGGATGAATTGTCCTTGAAGTCATTATTTTAAGCGTTTTCGTATATTCGAATTACAATCCGAAGCTACCATGTCGGCGGCTTGTGTGTAAGTCGTACTACACGAATTTTCTCTCGCAATTTTATTTGAAAAATTGAGTTAGTTCAATAAGGCACTTGCGCTCGGCGGAGGGCCTAGAGGAATGCGCATGTACTCTGCACTTCCACACTCGAGCGCGAGCGCCTGACGCGCGGCGCTTGTGGTGGTCGTGATTGTCTAACCTCGGCAACAGCTTTGCTGCACACAGAGTGGAATGTCAGCGGATTTTCCCCCTCCGTCGCTCAGTACTCCGACAGAAGCCTGTGACGTGTCAATAAATCAACAGCACAAATACTATGTATTATCTAGCCCTTCTCAAATAAAAAAGGCCAGTTAACAGCGGTTCATATCGAAGAATGACAAGGCCTTCTTAGGGCACATTAGTGTTGCATGTGGTTTGTTGTTCCATGTTCTTCCTTGTTTATTATTCGGGAGGGGAAGAAAGGGTCCCCCAGAAAACCTTGTCTTGTTTTTCCGGATGCTCGCCGCCTTTTGAGTCACCTTAACTTCACCTACTTCCTTCACCACACTTCCGGTTCCGGTTCTTGGCACGCGCAGTTTGAGCGAGCGCATCTGGGTTTCATTTCGGCATTTTGTCGCTAATTACGCAATTCCATAGCCCCAGCCTAACTTTGTGCGTCTTTTTCGTTCCAAGCTTCAGCTTGACGACTTTTTCGTTGTCCTACTTGAGCTAGAAGGCCTCAAATCGTCTAATTCGACGAGACGTAAGTGGTAAGATACCCAGATCTCACAAACCCCAATTTGATCTGAAGTCAACCTTTCATATAAACAAAAAAAAAAAGAAGTTGAAAGAAGACGTAACGTTGTCTTCCCTAATTTTGCAGTGGGATTTGGTCTGTTCTCACGGTCACCTCCCAAGCCTCGTGTACTCTATAGCGACGGCGGGAAGCGTCATTGGAACTGTCATCATCGGCGCATTGGCTGACAAGTGAGTACTCTACAGTGCGATCATTGTGCATTTCACATTACGAATGCATATATTGTCGGCTGATAGCGTAAGAGCTGTTTCATTATCGGAAACTTTCTTACGTTCAAGGACACTCTGGGCCGGCGACAGGCTTTGGGACTATCGCCTGCTATCCATCTCCTGTCTCTTTCCTTTTGTACCTTTTTTTATTATTTTTCAGAACGCGATGACTGGAAGAAAAATACGAGACAGGCGACCAAAACGTTCAATTGCGCAACCTGACATGGATTGCGGAAAATTGGATTGTGGAAAATATATTGATCGGATAATTTTGTGTAAATAACACGTCTAGTAGCTGGCTCACTCGCATGGCTGCGTTTCGCAACTTCCCGAACACAGCCGGAAATAGTCGTAGATTAACGTAATGGCTAGAATTGTAGCTTGCTGGTAAACACAAACAGATTTGCTGCTTGTTTGTGTTTATCAACAAGCCACCGCAGCGGCCTAGCCGATGAGCTTAAACTGAGGACACTACTCGTATAACGAATCCACTTATATATATATATATATATATATATATATATATATATATATAGCCATCCTAGGGGTGTGCGGGTGACCGGCTCTCTTCCCTACGGAATTATTCAATGAAACGAAAAATGGCCCCAAGACATCCTCACCGCAGCAAACAGACGGCTTCGAGCGCATAATTCCTTTATTAAACCGAAGCTTACAATTCCTTCTTCTCCGGAGTTTGGCGTGCCTCACTGGTTGATTTCTCGCCAAGTAAAATGAACCGATCCCGCACACAGTGCGATAGCGTGGTGTCCGAATGCCAGCCCCAGTAACGGCGCCCTCTGGATAACACTTGCCGATCTCGAAGGCTATGCTTTGCTGTCTGCATGCGGCAGAAGCGATTGCGGGACTCGGAAGCGCCTCGCAGACATCAGGTTTTGGACACCACCTACAGCGAACTGCAGCGATCTCGGAGGCAGTGTAATCCGCGGTCGCCTGGGTCTCGTGGTGGAAACCTCCGCGTCTTGCCGGGCAGGCAAGCAATCGGTTATGCTGCAAAACGCGGTGCAGAAGATCAGTTGTATAGCATTTAACTAACCACTTTACAAAAATCGTCGGCCCTTCCCCTACCGGAAAATCGGGGTAAGCAAAGCTTTTCCTGGGTGCACCTTGTGTTTGACGGTTATGTTCCTTGTGACTAACTTAACCATGACCAAGGGAAAGTAAGGTGATCGGCTCGGCGTCAGCGGAGAGGTGCAGCTTCAGCGGCTCGCACCGTAGGATCGGCCCGTCGACGACACGTCCTTTCACGGGCGATCTTCCGTCGGCACTCGGCGAGAGCTGCCTGTTGTTCGGGGTACGCAAAATGCGCGGCCGTCCCATCGGTTTTCCAAGACTGACCTGAACCATAGCCTCCTATATATTTTTTTAAATATAGGAGGCTATGCCTGAACGGAAACGGAGCGGGCACAGCGCGCGCGATACCCTCTCCTGTCCTTTCCCTCCCCGACTGAAGCGAAACAGCTCTGATTGGCCGCGCACGTGGTGTGAGCGCGTGGCTACGCAGCTGGCACCATGCCTAATGACTCACGCTCCGGTGCCGGCGAGCCGCCGCTGGAGCCGGAGCTTTAGCGTTACATCACCGGCGCTGGCTAGCGTAAACATCATCATCATCATCATCATCATCATCATCATCATCATCATCCTATATTTATGTCCACTGCAGGACGAAGGCCTCTCCCTACGATCTCCAATTACCCCTGTCTTCGGAGTCATGAGGGAGGTAACAAGCTTCGCTTGAAAACTTGGCTTCACACAGATTTCTGCATGTGCGCTGGATCTGCGCTTTTTTTTTATTTTCGTTACAAAATTCCGGCAATACATTCTGGGATTCCAGAGACGGACACTGGCGGACATCAAAACGACTATAGGGGAGTGAGCCCACTATACCTATCGCTGTAAATTCGTTAGTTTGCCGTCTTAGTTCACTCCATGACAAAGACCCGTATGTTTATTTTCGCCAACCGAGTTGGTCTATGGAGGCGTGCCATTTATGACGTCTTGTTGAAGGTGTGAAGGATTGTGGAAAATACGTTAAGTGAAGCGCCTGACCCCAAAACCCATGCTACCTTCCCAAACAGGCCCCAGTTGTTTTCTCAAGTCACGCTCTACTTGAAGAACATGACGAGTGTTGAAGCAACAAATCGCAATTGTATGGTCTAGTCACAAGCACTATAAAGCAAACAGACAATGAAGCCATAGAATACATGTGACAAATGAACTTTTGTTTGTTAACTGAGCCGTAGAAATAATAAGGAAAGAGAAAATGAAAGCGTACAAAAAAAACAAGAACTTGTCGCAGTTAAGATCCGAACGCACACCTTTCACAGTATGCGTGTAGTGCTGTACCAGTAGGCTAGCGAGGCGACCGTCCTACCGTCAACGTTTTGGGGTTTTTATTTTGTGTGGCCTAGATTAGCCCTGAAAGTGTTAACCGGCGCCACTCATGGTCATGGCGGTGGATGTTACTTCTTGTTATTTCTATACTTCAATTTTTTTTAAAACTCTTAGTTTCACTTTGCTTTCCCTGACTTCATTGTCTCGTTGCTCCATGCGGTTGCTAACAAGCAAATCAAGCCGCTAGGTTGCCTTGATTCTTCTTGCTTGTGGTCGGTCCCACTGCAGGTATGGTCGTAAGCCAACGTTCTTCGCCATCGTGGCGTTGGCCGTGTTCTCGGGCTTCGGCACCGTGCTCTCGATCAACTTCGCAATGTTCGCCGTCATGCGCTTCATCAACGCCCTGCTGGACCCGCAGATCGACCAGGTGCCCTACATCATCAGTGAGTCTCATACGGTGCGTTCGGCTTTGCCGCGCGCAGTTGGCGTGGCACTGAACTGTATCACTTATCTCTCCTAAGGCTTCGCGGACAACGCCCACTAAACCACTGTGTGGAACTGCAGAATTCATGCTCCTATCTGACGGGCGTTTTCATCAAGAAGTTTCAAAAATCTGTTCGGCCTGCTGGGACTTGATTCAGACACATAAATGTATACAAACAAACATAAAGGCAACGAACCGAAAGAAGCTGGATCGATGACACTAGACACATAAAAGTGCGGGATTTAACGCCGCGAAATTGCACAGTGGTTTATGAGGGACGCCCTGGTATATTATTTTGACCCCCTGAGCCTTTTTAACGTGCACTGTAAATCTGAGCACACGAGTGTTTTTGTATTTCGCTTCCATCGAAATTCGGCCGCCATCGCCAGGATTCGAACCCGCGACCTCATGCTCAGAAGCAGAACGCCATAGCCACTGAGCTATCACGGCGAGTCACCTGAAATATCCATGCAGTACGCTCTCAGGATGCAAGGATGTACTGGTATAAGAGTTGTGTTGCAGTGTTTTACATCGTTCTCTACAGATGCAGGTAAAGAGGTCAATGATCATACAAAGAAAGAAAGTATATACAGGAAATAAAATCAGTTGTGTATCAAGGTTGTGCTCTGTGAAAAGGAAAGACAAGAGAAACGATCTGGTCATAAAGACCATTTCACGTTATATCAGGCAATCGAGATTCCTGGTTCGGCGATTCGCAGCACAGTCTCTATTTACGGGTTCATTCCAATGTTCCTTAAAAAACATCTCCAAGCAGATGCACGAGTGACCTGTCAATTGCACTACAGGGCAGCGCTTGCCTCTGCACATCACAGAGAATAAAGTTACAAAGAAGAAGCAATTATCATCCTGCTGCAACGAGAAAATTTAGAGGCGTGGTTGTTAGCTGGCTGCTGCATACACTGTCAATTTTTCCCAGCCCAAATCACCCCCCCCCCTCCCCCGCCCCCTGCACAAGCTTTGCTCTACAGGGTTACCTGCAGTACTTGTACCGAATACTTCGTTGTACCAAATTTTTCGCATTGCGCCCTGTCCGCGCAGTGCTGGAGCTAGTTGGTGCCAAGCAGCGCACCCTCGTGTTGGGCGTAGCGTGCATAGGCTGGACGCTGGGCATGTGCCTGTTGCCGCTCGTGGCCTACCTGAGTCGCACCTGGGTGCTGCTGGCAACAGTGTGCGCCTCGTGCGCGGTGCCTCTCTTCTGCTACATCAGGTGAGTCACCACGCACTGAGCGAGCTGTAACAGTCCGGGAGTTCAGCGACTGGTGCGGCGCGTGCAGGTTATTTACTGTGCCGCGCAAATGTTAGCCAAAATTACAGAAACCACGAACAACGGCATATTCTTTGCGTTTCACAATGACACGAAACACTTTCCCGCCGTTAGTTAACCTGAAGCAATACGATGCAAACTCACGTGCCCTTCCATGTAAGCGCGTCGTTTGCTCAGTTTCGAGCACCTGAGGATGCCCCGCATAGCATCCCACTGCAGCGCCACAACCTTGCGAAGCAGAGTAGAAAAAATTGCGAGGGGCCCTTATGCTACAACAAAGACGACTAGAAGGCGAAAGCCCGAGCGACGCTAACTCAATGACACGAAGACCACTTTTTTGCTGAGTCATCTTCATTCCGGACCAATTTTCATAGTCATTTTGCAAGTCATTCTTATTTCACCATACTCGGACCGTGACTCAGCACTTATTCTTGCTGAGTCATCGTCACTCTGAACCCATATCATGCAGTCATTTTTGCAACTCACCGTTTATTCACCAAACTCGAACCGTGACTCAACACTTTTTTGCTGAGTCATCATTACTCTGAAAGCACAATTTAGTCATTTTTGCAAATCATCATGTTTTTTTGCAAGTCACCCTTCCTATGATTCACCAAACTCGAACTGTGACTCACCACTTTCTTTTTCTGAGTCACTCTCATTTGGACCCTCAAATCTCACATACTTTTTTGCAAGTCACTCCTCCACTCCATAACCCCATGATTCACTCTCACACTTGAATCACTCTCGATTCACCCTATCACTGCTTGGTTCACCTTCATTCACTCTATCATCTCGGTTTACTTCCATCACACATGGTCTGCTCTATTACTCAAAATTTTCAATTTTTATCACTCTTGATTCATCCTATCACCACTTGAGTTACCTTCATTCACCATTAATTCACTCATTTACTCTTCATTGTCTTAGGTCACTATGTCATCATTACCTTTCATTTGACTCCTATCACCTAACTAAACCCTTTAATTCTCCATCAATCCACTCTTAATTCACCTCATTCACCTCTCTGTATACCCATTTTTTATCATTATAATTAGCATCATTACCCATTACTATCATTAATTCTCGGTTCTTGGCCACTTATCAGATTTTTAGACCCATTTTTCTCTTTCTCAAACTAATTAGCATAAACAATTTATTGACTATCATGATCATTTATCGATATTTATATTCCTCATGTATTACCTATCGATTGATATATAATGTTATGAGGATTGTAGTGATCTTACTGAGTTATTGATTTTTGTACAATATTTTTACGGATGTTTTGTCCGATTTATGGCTCCACTTTTTCAAGGTCACCTCAAACCGAGACATAGTAAGGCTTTCGCCTTAAAAGGCGCAGCGCCAAATATCAACTCATCGGCAAATGTTAGTCCTGAGAGGAAACAAGTAGAGAGGACGAAATTCCGTAGACAACGGTGGGGAAATTATTTTTTTTTGCCGAAGCCATTGGTGCATGCCAAACCTAAACCCAACAATTAGGGGCCTTCGTGTAAAGAGCCCGAACGTACCGTCAGATAGCGTTATATTTGATCATTTCATTTGTTGCTCACAGCGTGAGCAGTATTCAAACAGGCATCTTGCACATTCCTAACAAGTCTCTATCGTTGGCTTTACGTATCTTAAGCAACCATTTTTCTCGCACTTGAATCATTTCAACTCTGCTTTCTACGGGTAAAACCCAGCGGACACTTGTAGAGTATATTGTCACGTTACTATATAACGTACACTATACACTATGTACCATACACTATACTATAACGTTACTATGTACTATACTGTTCTTTTTGGTACTTGTCACCATCCCGCAACCTTGAGCTACAAAAGAGGATATCAACGACTGTATTTCCTTAAGGAGCCGTACACGAAACCACGTCACATGTGCACAACTACAGTCGGGTCCCTTACGCACGTACAAGGCCTGTACGGCGCACTGGCGGGGTTTAAGATTAACCAGGGGCTCCTGACAGCAACAAGCCTGCGTTCTTGGTTTTGTTACATCGTGGTACTTGGTCCGAATGCTTTTATTAGCAAGCGCGGCATCACGAAGGTGTTGTTTAAGGCACACTTATTTATTTATACATACTGCAATGACAACAGCAATTTTTAGCAGCGTAACAGATCGATACCCATCATCAATAGTGCGATCAATTGAAACAAAACGCTAAAGCAAAACCATAAAACACGATTTAGGTAACGCAACATGAAGGCGACAATCGTGGCTGCTAGGTTCCAATCTATCTTGTTTGTATATTACAGTCGCTCCAACGAGCCTGAAGCCGTGACCTTAAGCGTGCATGCCTCATCTCACCTTGGAGACGTTCGCTAGACTTCCGGTCTGGCACGACTCTCTTATAACTCCCCTTCTTTTGGCGTATGTAGCAGCTTCCCTTACGCAGGCTACGGCCAAAGCAGCCTCGCCTGCAGCCTTTAGCCTCCGTCGCTGACGGACCTTGCGTGTTCGTTGTAGGGTCATCCCCGAATCTCCGCGGTGGCTCTTGTCGCAGGACCGGCTACTCGAGGCGTCGGCCGTTCTGCGCCGCATCGCCTTCCGAAACGGAGTCGAGCCCCCGAGTGACCTCGACCTGAAGCTCAAGGTGAGAGGTCATTCGTACCCACGTACCTATGTGCAGCACTTTCTTCCTGGGGTCGAGGGGGAAGTGCTGATTGGCTGGAGGCGGCTGTCTACTTCTCACGCTTACCGCAGCCAATAAGAAGCTCAGCAGCAAACTAAACGGACATGTTCACTAGGTGGACATTTACAGAACCCCATCCTGGATTGCAAGTACGAGAGTGTTTTTCATTACCGGGGACGTTGGAACTAACGACGCACCAAAGATACTTCCTTACACAGCTTGTGCCCAGCCTGCCGAACACAGGCAACGTATCCCATACACATTTGACAAAGAGTGGGCGTACAGTATTGTCACACATACATTGTTTTGCTCCTCATTGCAGGTTTTTTTTTTTTAATGCGAAAGTATTATTGCCCCATTTGATAGCAACATGGTACCAAAAATGGCCGACGGAGCAAAGAGTAAAATACGTCAAGAAATTATTGGACTGACGTCAAATTTGTCAGTGTCTTATACACACCGGCGTCGTGTCTTCCCTATATGCAAATGCACACGCTACACATTTGATGGTGTGCGGGTCACCGTCGTCATCGTCTTCTATCGCGCACTAACGACCCTTCAATACCACATGGCACCACTGTGGGATACCTTGTTCTAATTCTTTTCGTAGTTGGCTGAAGCGAGCTGTAGCTTTCGCCGCACTGCAGGGTACAACGGAAGGTGAAGTACGGGAGAGAAAGAGAGAAATGACATTTATTAGCACCGAACTATTATTAGCAGGAACTAAAGCCCAAGTCCGGGCCTCCTGGTAGGCTCATGCCTCATGGCCCAGCACGTCCTTGACGTGCTGCACCTGAAGCGGCCACCATAGTTTTTCAAACCTTCGTGGGGGAGTGGTCCACTCCTCCCAGCTGCCAGGACGCTGGTTGTGTGGTAATTTTGGAGAGTATGGTGTTTTTTTAACATAACGTTTGCAGGGCACTCCCACAAGATGTGTTTCTTTGATGGATAGGCCCCGCACTGTTTACAAGTGGGGGAGCCTGGGTCCCTGTTGATATAATGCCTATAGTGTGGTGTGGGTAATGTGTGTGTTTGTGCTTTTCGTATGATTGAGGTGTCCTCTCTCGAATGCGTGTAGGATGCTGTGTTGAGAAGTGTTGATGCTTCCCTGCGATACTTCAAAATATGTATCCTTTCTTTCCACTGCATCTTCTGCTCTTTTCTGGGGTTGTAAGTATCTTCTACAGGCCAAAAGATAAAAGGTCCCGGATTTTCTGCGCGGGCGAGCTGGTGTGCTCTTACATTTCCTCGCAATCCTTGATGGCCTGGAACCCATTGTATACGTACGCGTAGAAGGGGGTGAGCATGCATGTACATGCGGAGCATTGTGCGTATGTCGTATGGAAGGTCATCATTTTGAATGTCTCTGCAAGCGCCTTGACTGTCTGTTCGGATTGTGATCGTGTCAGATGTATGTGTCATTTACGTTATGGCAAGCATTACTGCCAGCAATTCCGCGTCGTGAGGCGTTGGGACTCCCAAGCAATTTTTCACAAGCGTCGAGTCATGGCCCACGACCACGGCTTTGCTGATTTCGACGTTATGACTGGCATCTGTGTAGTACGTGCTTTTATCCTCTGTCTTCTGCATTATACTTGTTCTTTTTGAGCGCCTATTTCGATTCTTTTCCGGGTGAATATTTTTTTTTTTTTTTTTGGAATGGGATCTACGGTTATCCTTGGCAGATCATCCCATGGTGGTAGTTTCGGGGGAATTGGGGGTAAGTTAGCGGTTTCGTATCCCAATCTCTTCAGTATTCGTCGACCCCGATGAGATGATTTAAGTCTCTGTATTTGTGCTTGATCGTGCATGTCCATTCTGTCTTCTAGTGAGTTAAGAGGCCGGTTGCTTCAATTTTATGGTTAGGTGCGAACTTAGTAACTCCCAGGGCAACTTCTGATACGAATCGAATACTTCTGCCTCCAATTGAAGCATTCGATTCAAGAATAAGGCATTCCATTTCATTCTGTATATACTTGTGGCCGAAAGTAAGGGGTTACTTCCATTGTCTGACCCTACCTGCCATACAAAAGACACATGCCCAGAGTCCACTCGCGACTTTGGCCTTTGTAAGCCAACCTTTGGCCTATCACTTTTCGCTCATTTACAAGCCCCCAAGCTCAACGGACTTTGGAATAAGATACAACGTATTGAAGGAAACCACTTTATTTGAATAATAGAAGAATTAAAAAAGAACATCCGGCGTTCCATTTCATGTTCGAATACGCTGAGTCATTTCCATTCTAAAATGTCTCTCTTAATACACTCATATTTCCATATAATACAATATAGCGTCAAGAGACTGGTCATAGACCACGAATATATTTTATGCACACGCGGGACGAACAGTGATTAATTACTATAATCCACATAACCACATTTGGTTATTTATGTTGCTGCAACAGATTAGGCTACACAGGGTAGGCACCGACACCTGGATTTTGCAACTGAGCGCGTTTACGAGTTGTCTGTTCACGAGCTTGCGTAATATATAGCAATTCCCCGGCAGAAAGCAGATAGCGGGACAGGTATTCGCCGTGCAACATCTGTGTGGCTGACCTAAACGTTGTGACACCTGAAAACTAATCCCCTGTGTGAGCAAAAGGGGTCAAAGCACTGCACGGCGAGAGCTTCTAAATTTCCCCGTCAACTGGAAACGTTACGACAGACTAGCAGACACAAACCATAATAATATCGTTTTAAAACCCTCCCGAGTCATCGTAGAGTTACACAGCTAAACCCTAATTTCTCGTATACAGACACAAACTGTATCACGTTATCTCACCCGCTATTGCTGCATTCAGACCAAAGACATATTCCTGGGAGATTATAGCAATTCGTTTATGTCGTTGAGGTGGCGTTTGCGATGGGTAAGACGCCATGTGTAAGTCAGATCTGTCAATGTTTTTAGAGGCTGCTTAAAGCATAATTACCATTCCGAATAAAGTGATTATGTGAGCGTCAAAAGACAAGTAGATATTACACAATTTCTCTCTATTTCTCTGAAATCGACATACCACCTCGACCCTGCAAAGTGAAAAACAGCGCCGCCCTTTGCCTGAAATGGCCCCTGCACCTCAATAATGTCCCTAGGCGATTGCTGATTTAAACATTTGGTAAGCCGGCCATTCACAGGAACCACTTGTAGGTCGTACAGTTGAAAATTGTTGTTTAAATAATTTATTATAGAAAAGTGATAGCAAAGAAGATTTGTTAAAGCGAATAAACCTATGTTGAATAGGTTGGAGTTGAGACACGTAACAATTCAGAGTGATGTACATCCGATCGTCACGAACTTCTTCATTTCTTCATTGGTGGACAGAAGGAGCTCCAGATTTGCTGACTGCTTTCAGCTTGGACCCGAAGTGCGAAGGTGAAAAATTTTGCTAGCTGGTAAAATTTTAAACTTGGTATTCATGTTTGTAAAGCAGGTAATATACTTCTATTATATAAATATTTTATCAGGAACTAGTTTTTTTTATTGTTTGTTACACTATGTACTGTATCCAGTTTGTCAGAATCATTTCTTCGTGAATGCTTCGCCAGATCAATGTTTCTATTTATTCACTTCACGATCGTTTTGTGCAACTAACATTTTCTTTCTTTCAGAAAGTTCAGCAAAGCATAACTGCCGAAGAGGAATCGGAGAAATCAGGCTCCATTCTGGACTTGGTTACCAAGCCCAAGATCCGAAAGAACTTGCTGATACTCACGCTGATATGGTAAGTATCCCTTGTCCTTCGTCTGTGAAAAACTCAGCTGAAGTGAATATGTTTCACACCGACGTACCGTTTTACCAAAAGTAGTCAAAAGCAATTATCTTGACTACCAACACGGTTATTCGATTGTTTTGTGCTATTGTTATGGACGCTAGGAACCTGTACAAAACCCTGTTAACCGTAGTTCTCAAGCCTCTCTTCTGTCAGCGCAGCAATACATCAGCCAATACGCAAGGCTTCAGAGCTAGGAAACTTCAACAACGTGCAATCGCTTTTGTAAAAATAGTTCTTGGCCCGTCGCTCTGGCTGCCTTGACAAGAAAGAGCTCAAACCTAAGGGAAAAAAGTACATTGTTGCATTATACACCTAACGTGACCTCTTCAGTGGCGCAACCTTTAATGCGAAAGAATCGAGCAAATACTTCTGTCCAGGCCACTTTCTGATATTGAAGTGAGGCATTATGTGTACGTGTCGACCGTCAAGGTTATGCATTGTTCAGCGACAATAGTCGTGTCACGTTTTGTTTACCGCTAACGGTCAAGGATGGGCTATCGAGAAGCATGCCAATGTCAGCTAGGCCTATCTACGTTACAATGAGTGGGAGAGACGAGGATATATCCTGGGTGCAAAGGCAGCTGACACTGCGATCGGTATCTGTGACAGCCGGGTGCATTTATTTCCGCGTTTCAAGGGTGATTTCACGGTCAATGAAATGATAGGAAAGTAGAACCCTAGCCGTGCAATGCGTCTCCATAAAGCACATATTGTATTTGTATTGTCCTTCTTGCTTGAACCAGGTTGGTCTCCAGGAGGCAATAAACAACTAACTAAATAAATTATTAAATATTTTTAAAATTAATTATAATAAATAAATAGTAAGCAATCGATTTACTTCGTTATTAATTTCATCACTCGTATCGATTCCTGTTTGTGCACACCAAGTCGTTTCCCTTTGTACCGACACAATCAATCAATCAATGGTAAATGAAAGTTCGTAACGTATTCCAAGTATTTCACTTCTGCCAATTCATGCATTCTCACTGACGTCAGGGAGTCATCCTGGATGTGCTATAGAAGTTTGTTCAGTTAGTTAGTTAGTTAGTTAGTTAGTTAGTTAGTTAGTTAGTTAGTTAGTTAGTTAGTTAGTTAGTTAGTTAGTTAGTTAGTTCGCTAGCTCGCTCGTTCATTCGTTCGTTCGTTCGTTCGTTCGTTCGTTCGTTCGTTCGTTCGCTCGCTCGTTCGTTCGTTCGTTCGTTCGTTCGTTCGTTCGTTCGTTCGTTCGTTCGTTC